>NC_059387.1:28861615-29165365 GCF_019703515.2 Myxocyprinus asiaticus
AGAAATGTTTCTGGGAGATGTTTCAGTTCCAGCAGACCTAACTAAAGCAGCCTAATTGTGAGCTGATGGATAAATTAGGTGTATGCCTGGCTAAATAGATGAGCTTTCAGTCTAGACTTACACTGAGTGAGTGTGTCTGCATCCCGAACAGTGTTAGGGAGACTGTTCCATAGTTTTGGAGCCAAGTAGGAAAAGGACCTACCTCCTTTTGTGGATTTTGATATTCTAGGAACTATTAACAGGCCAGAATTTTGTGATAGCAATGAACATGATGGAATATACAATTTACAGTGAAGTCTTTGGCTGCTGCATTTTGAACCAATTGAGGTTTATTTATTGAACTTGCAGTACATCCTCCCAGTAATGCATATGCAAATTTACATATGGCTGAACATCAACTTGTGTATTAAAAAGTCCCCCTTTTGCTGGAAAGAATGGATGGTGAGGGGTGTTGCTACACTTGGTGACCTTTATGAAAATGGAGATTTGAGATCATTTGAAATTATAACACAGCAATTTGGTATTTCTAGGTCTCAATTTTTCAGGTATTTACATTTGCATCATACTTTGTACTATTTTTGGTGGTAGTACACAGCCCCCTAAAGCCGAAGACACCCTTTGTATGGTGCTCACAGACTTTGGAAAGGGGCATGAAGCATCAGTGTATTATTCCTCGTTGATTCAGAGTCTTGGTGACGGGGCCTTAACAGCTCTTAAGAGGTTATGGGAAAGAGATCTGAACTTGGTATTGGAGGGTGGGGAGTGGGAAAGAATTTAAAATGTTTGTAAAACTATGCCTAGTTACGCCTTATTCAGTTTAAGATTTTGCATCGTTTCTACTGGATTCCCTCTAGATTGTTTAGGCTTGGTCTAAAAGACACACTTACTAAGTTTTTCACTAAGTGTGAAAAGCAACAAAAAGCATCTTCTTTGCACTAAGTGCAAATAGCATTAGATGCTATTTGCACTCTAGTGCATATTGTGGCAGATACTCTTACACCCCTGTTAAAAATACAAACATACTGTATAGTGGTATCACTGCAGCATTTTATTGTTTATTTGGAGTCCCACAGACACCCTACACCAACCCCTACCCCTAAACCTTCCTTACAAAAATTAACCATGGTTTTACTACAATAACCATAGTATCACCATGGTATTTTTCTAGTAAAATCATAGTAACCACAAAATTAAACATGGTTACTATTAACTACTATTAACAACATGTTACTGTGGTAACACCATAGTTAGTACATCAGAACTATATAGTTTCCACCAAAACGCATGTTTACTTCAATATTACTACAGTAAAACCATGGTTAATTTTATCCAGATCAAATCCTTCTCTCAACTCCCCAACCTTCACTGTGACCAAATCACTGCGAGGAATCTCTTTTATTTATTACTATAAGTAGTATTATAGGAAATAATAAGAGTAGAGACATGGGAAAAAGTGTGTCAATGGGTGGAATTCAAACCCAGATCTCCAGCATGACAACACATACACATACCATCATTAAACCCCGAGCTACTATAGCTGCACATGAAGGCGCAGTTTGTCGTAAAATCCTGTTTCCATCAGACTATTGGAGCACAAATAGACATTTTGTTATCTAATCTCTTAATCCACTAAATGTCTAACCCGTTAACCAGTTTAATGTCTCTGCCCCACCGTGAAAAATTCAGATATGCCCGCTTTCATTTGATCAGCAGTTGACCCCAAACAAATCTGTCGTGGCTGTCTTGAGTTTGGTCTGAGCAGTGGTGGGCGGAGTTAGTGTAAAAAGCCTCTGCCAACAAGATGGGCTATTTGCACTTAGTGTAAATAGACACTCCGTATCTTTTGTTTGTTTGTTTTTTATATGTGTGCATTGTGTAATTTAGGCTTTGACCACAGATATGTTTGATGAGGGACAGGGTTGTGTTGGGGAGGGAGAAATAATGGGGGTTAAAGTTGATTCTGTATATATATATTTTGTTTATTAAATATATATATATATATATATATAGTTGAAGTCAGAAGTTTACATACACTTACTGTAGGTTGAAGTCATTAAAACAACTTTTTTAACCACTCCACAGATTTCATATTAGCAAACAATAGTTTTGGCAAGTCGTTTAGGACATCTACTTTGTGCATGACACAAGTAATTTTTCCAACAACTGTTTACAGGCAGATTATTTCACTTTTAATTGACTATATCACAATTCCAGTGGGTCAGAAGTTTACATTCACTAAGTTAACTGTGCCTTTAAGCAGCTTGGAAAATTCCAAAAAATGATGTCAAGCCTTTAGGCAATTAGCCAATTAGCATCTTATAGGCTAATTGGACTCAATTGGAGGTGTACCTGTGGATGTATTTTAAGGCCTACTTTCAAACTCAGTGCCTCTTTGCTTGACATCATGGGAAAATCAAAAGAAATCATCCAAGACCTCAGAAACAAAAACTGTGGACCTCTACAAGTCTGGTTCATCCTCAGGAGCAATTTCCAAATGCCTGAAGGTACCACGTTCATCTGTACAAACAATAGTACGCAAGTATAAACACCATGGGACCATGCAGCCATCATACCGCTCAGGAAGGAGACCCATTCTGTTTCCTAGAGATGAACGTAGTTTGGTGTGAAAAGTGCAAATCAATCCCAGTACAACAGCAAAGGACTTTGTGAAGATGCTAGAGGAAACAGGTAGACAAGTATCTAATTCAACAGTAGAACGAGTCCTATATCAACACAACCTGAAAGGCTGCCCAGCATGGAAGAAGCCAATGCTCCAAAACCGCCATAAAAAAGTTAAACTACAGTTTGCAAGCCATGAAGTTAAAGCTCAGCCACAAATGGGTCTTCCAAATGGACAGTGACCCCAAGCATACCTCCAAAGTTGTGGCAAAATGGCTTAATGACAACAAAGTCAAGGTATTGGAGTGGCCATCATAAAGCCCTGACCTCAGTCCGATAGAACATTTGTGGGCAGAACTGAAAAAGCGTGTGTGAGCAAGGACCAATGTACACCAGTTCTGTCTGGAGGAATGGGCCAAAATTCCAGCAATTTATTGTGAGAAGCTTGTGGAAGGCTACCCAAAATGTTTGACCCAGGTTAAACAGTTTAAAGGCAATGCTATCAAATACTAACAAAGTGTATGTAGACTTCAATGGGAATGTGATGAAAGAAATAAAAGCTGAGATAAATAATTATCCCTACTATTATCTACTATTTCACATTCTTAAAATAAAGTAGTGATCCTAACTGACCTAGGACAGGCAATGTTTTCTGTGATTAAATGTCAGGAATTGTGAAAACTGAATTTAAATGTATTTGGCTAAGGTGTATGTAAACTTCTAACTTCAACTGTGTATGTATGTATACATATATATACACAAGAATCAGTTAAAAGTTGTAATAACAAAGAAGTCATTTATTAATATTTAACTTGGAATCATATAATAAAATTTGGATATATTATTTTATTTAAGGCTTTAAAAACTTGAAAACATTAATAATATTTTAAATATTAAATTGTTTACACTGTTATTGTTGGAACCCAGTCAACATATATTATATTATATTATATTATATTGGGAGGTAAATGAGAGGGAAGCAATTAATAATTCTAGAATGGAATTAATGAATCAATAATAAACATTTGAGCACATGATACATTGGTGTGCGAATGTGATACCAGTGTAGATACTTTTATGCCAAATCTAGTCGATGCCAATGGTACTGTGTGTGTATATATTTGGCTTACAACACTGTGAGGGATTGGGCATGCCTCCCCACCCCTCCATACCAGTCTGAATAAAAACCATTTCTCGATTCACAACCCTAGGAGTGAGATATCAGATAGGAACTCAGAGTGTTCAGATATCCAGGGGTCCATGTGTAAAGTCAGAAACCAGCTGTGAGCATTTACAATGTGACTGAATGCTAATCCTGTGGAAAAAGGCAGTTTTTGGGCCAACTCGGGCTGATGTCAGATCGGTGATAGCGTAGGGAGATAAGCATGTCTTATCTGCTTCCTTAAGACGCGGTGCGACTGCCATCTGATGTGGCAGTAGACACTTGCACAAAGCCAAGGCATCAAGCACTTAATGCAGATCACAGTCTGTGAGCTACACAAGTGTAACAGAGTCAATGGAAAGGGCTTCAGTGCGCGCTGACGTGCAGTTGATGAGTGAGCATAAGCTCTGCTTTATGTTCCTCTTCTTTGCCCTGCCGGTAATCAGAGAATTAGATTTTTCTTAAGGTCAGTTGTATTCAGCATTTTTGGCCATGTGCATTGCTGATGTTTTTCTTTTTGTGACTGTTTTGAAGGATGGTATATGTTTTAATCACTTCTGCCTTTCACTAGATGTTCATGGGGGTCAATGAGTTTTTTTGGTTTGTTTTGTTTGTTTTTTTACATTAAAAATGCAATTCACACAAAACAATTAATTGAATGCACCTCTTCTATAATGAATATTTTCAATAAATGAGTTCAAAGTCTTTTTGAGTTTTTAACTGGAAAAAAAAAATAAACTGGTGTAAAAAAATAAAAAGCTATTTAAAAGTAGAAATTTTTAAAAAGAAATGTTGGCAGTAGTGCAGAATTTTGTTATTCTTTCTTTAAAAAAATAAATAAAAATAAAATAAAAAGCATTTATACAATTTAGTTTTAATATGGTATTTGATTTACATTTGAAACTTTTGTCCACCAAATAAAAGTCATGTGGTGTAACCAACATGTAGGTAGCCATTGTGTTGTGATATTACCATATAATAATAATAATAATAATAATAATAATAATAATAATAAAACAGAGAGGATGCCTTTAGACACTCAAGACTGTGTGTTACATAAAGAAATTATAAATAAAGTAAAATAAATAAATAAAAAAAAACAGTAATTTGTCATATCATTAATTATCAATTTTTTTTTGAAAAAGGTACATTTTGTTCAGGTTATGTTTTATAATTCTTGAGAAAACCTCTTGATGTTCTTGACTCAAAAATGCATGATATTTGTAAAAAAAAAAAAAAAAGACCTTGAAAAATATGTTTGTTATTTGTTTGTTTGTTTTGTTGTTGTTGTTTTGTATTCAGGGTGTAAGGAAAGTATTTTAATATATTTTACCTGATGGTTATACCACATTACATTTTTTAGAGTCATTAAAAAAATTTCTGTTGAAAATGCTATAATGTGTTTTTATTATTATTATTATTATTATTGTGAAACCAACATGGACACAAAGATTACGTTTCTATGAGCTTGACAACTGTTTTAAAATAATTCACATTTTTATCACTTTGGACAACCTCATTTGTCAATAATCCATATGGATGTATTTTCATTTGCCATTTTGCTATTTTTAGTGGTGCTAAGGGTTAGGGATTTAAACAAACCACTAGCCATATGTATTAAACTTTGCAATCAGACTTAAGATTTTTGCCTGGCTGATGATAAAATGGGTAAAAACAAAAACAAAAAAATACATGTAGACTTGCAATGAACATAGAAAATCCTGAGATAGAAAATCATAGATGCAAAATGGTGAGCTCTTTTGACTGGGGCCAGTAAGCCTATTTGAGAGAAGACATGAAATGCTGGAGAGAAGAAGGGGGGAAATGGTATTGATAGCCAGATTTAAACTTGCACTGCTCATGTGAGCACCGCAGCTCAATGTGCTAAAGTTCCAATGTGTACAGCAGATTCGGATGCAGATTGCACTGACCCCAGTTGTGAGAATAAAAATAAAGATTATTTTCTACAATGCAGGTGTGCAGTGTGGTACAAAATCATGTCTTAATCGTGATCGAAGACTACTGGTCTGAAAGCTCTGCTTTACCTGGAGAGTATTGAGGAGCTACAGGACTGAATGGATAGTACCCCCCCCCCCCCATGGCCCGCCATTACAGAGAGAAACCTGTGCACTGCCCACACTGGGGGAACTCAACACCAGTTTTTAAAACACCCTTTTAGAGCTGATTACCCCTCATACAACACTTCCTCCAACATTATTTTCTTTTTTACTGTTCTCTGACATGCCATTAAGGAGCTAAATGTAATTCCCATAATTCTGCAGCTTTTAGAACAAGTGCTCATTAATACAGCATTAGCGTTAAACCTGTGGACTAGCGTACATCCATTTACTTTGTTGTTTTTGCGTAAAAATCCTAATTTTAACAGCAATGTTCTAAATCCAAAGCACAGCAATTTTAAAGTGAGAGAACATTATAGAGCAGTGATCAGTCTTTATGGTGCTGTTTAACTGTTTCTGCTGCTTATAAGGCAGCACTAGGAGAAAAAAAAAAGAGCAATCATAAAGGAGTAGTTCACACAAAAATGAAAATTCAAAAGAAGAAATTTGCTGGTCTTCAACCTTCAAAAAGAACACAAAAGCACCAAAAAAGTGTCCTAAAAGTGGACCATGTGACTCATGCACTATATTCTAAGTCCTTTGAGGTCATACATTGTCTTTGTGTGAGAAACAGACTGAAATTTAAGGCGTTATTCACTAATAATCTTTCAGTGACCTCATACATCAAGAATCGCTATGAGTTTAATGGATCAGTCCAATTCATTAGTGAATCTTTCAGACAGTTTTTGTGAACTGCATAATGTGATTAATTGAAAAGATATGACTAAATAAAATGATTCGTTTACAGATTGGACATCGCTACTTCTCTCATGAACTCACATGAACACGTCAAAGATTTTCAGTGAACGACTTAAATCTCATTCAGTTTGTCACACAAAGCTATTGTATGTCTTCAGAAAACAGAATATAGTACACAAGTCATATGAAGTGCTTTTATGATACATTTATGATGCTTTTGAATCCTATTTGAAGCTTGAAAGTTATTATAATTGCGTGGAAAAAAGCGATCAGTACATTCTTCAAAATGTAATCAGTTAAGTGCCATGAAAGAGAGAAACAACATGACGGTGAGTAAATGATGACAGAACATTTTTGAGTGCATTATTATAACCCAGATAAACTCAAAGTACACCTGCTAATGGCATCCAGAAGAGCTACAGATGTTGAGAGAATGGTCAGACTAAACACAGAGTGTTCAGACGGATTGAATCTTTCAAGCTTGAAGCACAAAAGAGCTTTGACCTGCTGAGAAAATAATTGGTTTACTTTTATGCCGCAACTTTTATTCCTCCTTTTTCTTGTGCACAGAATTTACATAACAGTAGCAACAAAATAATATAGAATTCTAAAATAAGATTCGACAAAGGCAGCTGCTCACGCGTTTAATGGTTTGTACTTGCCGTGTACGCTCAGCCCTTGGTAATCTCCCTTATTATTTGTGCACAAGGAAAATTAGGTGACATGTAAATGAGCAAAACTTCAGTAAACTCCTTTCAAAGGGCCGAATTAAAGGCTTTTATCAGATCACAGCTTTTCTGCTAATACACCAGCCGAGGGAAAGGCTTTGAAGCCCGCCAAGTGTTTCCTAACGTGTCAGTCGCGACTTCTCAGCTTCTGACGAGAGGACGGCTCACCGCGGCTCAGTGCAATAGTTTAAATGCTAATGCCAAATGAGCATCTGAGAATGAAGGAATAAAATGAAAGAGAAATAGGCAGTGATAAGTGCAAGTCATTATTGCTGGTATTGTCACAATAACAACGGCACTGAGAAAGCCAAGGATGTGTTGGAGGGAGAATGTGCAGTTTGTATTTTGTAGTGGTTCTCAGTTTGTGGGTTGTGTCCAAAAATGTCTGTTCTGATAGGGTTGTGGACAGCAGGGATAAAACAATGCTAAATGCAAATAATAAAATGCAACTAACCATATAATCGAGCACAGTTAAAGGTGCAATATGTAATATATTTACTGTACTAAAGCATACAATTTTCATAATATGTTATCAGAGATTTAGGAAACATGCTAAGTTGAAATACTGGCTTCTCTGAAAACAATGTTACAGCCAGTATATTCTACTTTGAAATGTCTGTTCCGGGCCGGAATTTCTGTTTTTGTTTTTGCCTGTGTGATCCCGCCCACTGTCCATTTCCCAATGGTATTTCGACACCCCGGGTTGCCAGATTTGAAACAAGTTAGCGGGCAAACACAGTGCGCTGCAGCCATGGAAGCCAGCAATACATCCAGCTAACATTGACAGAGTTATTAAAAATCCACATGAGGTGGTTTATAATTTGTAAACCATAAAAACATTGCAAACATATACATTAGCTGATCAACTTTCAGTGTAAGGCTCGTCGCTTGCCATTGTCAGTTTGTTCGTTCCTGTTGCGTGTCCTCAACCTGACAAAAGAGCTTCGAGTCTGGAAAGGAGGAGGCGGGGGAGACAACTCTCTCCAATATTTTGAATTTGGACTGCAGTACCCATTTTAAACACTTGATGTCAATGTTACATACTGGTTCTTTGAGAAAGCGAAACTAATAGACATTTATTTTGGCCCAGCTTTTAAAAGAAAGGAGAAAACAACTCCCATATCTTTTATTTTTGTAGTTGTTGATGTAAAAGGCTGTGCATATTATGGTGCAAATTATCTGTCACTCGGTAGAAGCTAGGCAAATTATGTTGATACCAATATAGACCTGTTACATTACAACATTATGCTAAAGAACTAATAAAGCTAATGAAGAATTGTTTATTTTGGTTATATCTCAATTTAAATATTTGTTAAACATTGGTGTCTTTTTTTATCATTGAGCTTTAGCAGCAGTAAAATCACTATAATGCACAAAGTTTCATCTTTTAATTTTTTATTTTATCCCCTTTTCTCCCCAATTTGGAATGCCCAATTCCCACTACTTAGTAGGTCCTCATGGTGGTTCTTCACCTCAATCCTGGTGGCGGAGGACAAGTCTCAGTTGCCTCTGCTTCTGAGACCGTCAATCCACGCATCTTTTCATGTGGCTCACTGCGCATGACGCCGCGGAGACTCACAGCATTAACCCTAACCCAATACCAACATGGACCTGTTGCGTGATAAGCCCTTATCCTCAAAAACCATGAACAGCATTTGTGGCATGATGCTGATTGCAACAAAAATGTGTTTAGACTTTTCTTTAAAAAAAACAAACAAACAAAAAGCAACTATCGACGTTACAGTGAGGCACTTACAGTGGAAGTAAATAGGGCCAATTTTTGGAGGGTTTAAAGGCAGAAATGTGAAGCTTATAATTTTATAAAAGCACTTACATCAATTCTTCTGTTAAACTAGTGTATTATTTGAGCTCATTGGCCCCATTCACTTCCTCTAAGTGCTTCACTCTAACCCACATTTATGCCTTTTATTTAGAGGCACAAGTCAAAATAATTTTTTGTGGTTATCAACATTTTCTCACAAATGTTGTTGATTGAGCTTCTCTTGAACTTGGAATTTTTCCTTTCAGTGTTTGATTTTAAAGGCATTTTTGTATCATTTTGAATGATTTTAACAATTTGGGTATTGGGTGTGCCACTTTATGTTCAGTTTAATATCTGGGTGCTGAGGCATAACCAGTTGAGAACCACTGATGTAGCAGAAGCATGTCAACAGTCTTCATATCCCCAGGCAACACAGAACTTCATCTAGAGTTTCTGCTCAAAGCTTTGAGACACAACGTGTAAAAGTCACTCAATGCACAGGTCACAGGAATGTTTGGATGACAAGCTGTCTTTTGTAAAACGAGAGATATAAAGAAAAAAATCAATGAACATTAGAGCATGTGTGCATTGTACTTTGCTTCTGCTATTGTACAGTTATGTACTTATCTGTCAGAGAGATATAGCCTTCCAAGAAAAACTGGATTTGCAGTGAGGTAAATACCAGCATTTACAAGGCGATGCGAGAACAATCACGATTCAGTGCAAAAACTGCAATGACTTTACCACTAGCAAGTTGATTTTGAATGGTGAACATTCTGTCTATGTAAATCAATCCATACAAATCAATGATAGATTATAAAATGGGTCTTTCATACTTTCATTTCTAAATGGCTGAGCTACATTCAGAACCATTGTGAAATTGACATATGCATCTGTACATTCTATATTACAGGAATGTTCTGGGTTCTTTTAAAGTTAAGCACAATCGACAGCATTTGTGGCACAATGTTGATAGAATTTTATTTTTTTTTTTTTTTGACTCGTACTTGAACTTGTATTTAAAAATTTTGGTTTTAGTAGGCAATTAGGGCCAGTCTGTAAACACTGAAAAACACAGTGTTACAAAAGTATATTCATGAGAAAAGACAATTTACGTTAACATGATTTTATTGTGATAAAATCTCTTACCAACCTTATCTGTGTAAAGTTATATCCAATATTACAACATGGTTGTCATGATGACATAACAGCAGTAAACCCTGTAATCTGATAAATGCTATAATGCTAGTAAATCCCTGATTTTATCACACAGAAATCATATTTAATCACACAGACTCATATAATGTCTTGTGGCTATTTTTATTTTTATTTTTTTTATTTTTTTACTGTTTTGGAACGTGTATGGATGGACTGGCCCCATTCACTTCTATTGTGCTTCCTTTACTGCAACCGTGGAAGAACAAATTTGTGATAACAAAAAATGATGCCACAAATGCTGTCGATTGAACTTAACTTGTATCGAACAGCATTACAACATTATGCTAAAGAACTAATAAAGCTAATGAAGAATTATTTATTTTGGTAATATCTAAATTTAAATATTTGTTAAACATTGGTGTCTTTTTTATCATTGCGCTGTAGCAGCAGTAAAATCACTATAACACACAAAGTTTCATCTTTTAATTTTTTTATTTTATCCCCTTTTCTCCCAATTTGGAATGCCCAATTCCCACTACTTAGTAGGTCCTTGTGGTGGCGCGGTTACTCACCTCAGTCCTGGTGGTGGGGACAGGTCTGAGATCGTCAATCCGCGCATTTTATCATGTGGCTCGCTGCACATGACACCGCGGAGACTCACAGAATAACTTACCACGTGCCCCATTGAGAGCGAGAACCACTAATCGCGACCACAAGGAGGTTACCCCATGTGACTCTACCGTCCCTAGCAAACGGGCCAATTTGGTTGCTTAGGAGACCTGTCTGGAGTCACTCAGCACGCCCTGGATTTAAACTTGCAACTCCAGGGGTGGTAGTCAGCGTTAATACTCGCTGAGCTACCCAGGCCCCCACAAAGTTTCATCTTTACATTTCTTAAAGCTATGAAGTTTGTATGAATCAAACATAGCACTCAAGTCTGACAATCTACAACACAAACTTCAAATTAACTGATATTAATCAGTTGGGCTTGTGTTGAAAAAGTGTGTGAATAATAATAAAAACAAGTATAAGGGCTTTCAAAACTGTGCTCACCTTGCAAGTGCTCAAATATAGCTTTGGTCTCCTAAATGTCATTTGAAGTACCTCTGTAGTATTTCAATTTATTGTTTAATGAATTTTGCATGATAAAATGAGACAAAGTTATTGTGAAATGGACATCATCTTGAAGTCAAGCTTAATCTCTGCAGGGCTTATGCCTGGAGGATCTTGTACTTCCAGTGAGTTGTGTCAGCCAGGGAAGGGCTGCAGACTGATATTACCTGTCAGCTCTTAGAAGCCCCGAGTCAGGCCTTTGATTGACAGTCCACCTGTGGCAGAGTTAGGTGTGACTGAGAATAGAGAGCACCATGCAGCCTGGACACATTTTATATAAAGCTTGAGAGACATTGAGAGAGAGCTTAAGAAAAAGAGGGAAAAGAAAAACACAGTGCTAGACCGGAGACAGAAGTGATAAGAAAGGGTAATAGAGGACAGAAAGTGGGGTGGGAAATTTGTTTGCCACCAGGAATATACTGTAAGGAAGATCAAGTGTACAATAAGGCACTTTAAGGATGCTGCCTCTTAAGATACTGTACCTCATTTTGGCCAAATTAAGTGGCTGTTCAGACTGAATTTACCAAAAAACTAGACAAAGCACAACGTGTCACGAGATTTTTTTATATTATAAAAAAAACCATACCATGGTACGATACTAAAAACGTAACGCTCCTGTGTGAGACTCCAAAAAAACAGCTAAACATAGCGCAACAGTCAAATACATCTGTCTACTGCATGTTTACATAGGGAAAAAATCCAATTAAAATTTGGTAAAATTTTACAATAAGGTTGTATTCATCAACATTAGTTAACTAAAAAAGTCAGCATGAACTAACAATGAACAATACATTTTCAGCTCTGATTAATCTTTGTTAATGTTAATTTCAACATATACTAATACATTTTTAAAATGTTATATATGTTCAATTTTAAAGTTTAAATATGAAACAGTACGTTTTTTAAAATGTTATTTAAGTTAAATATGTTAACATTAGTTAATTCATTATGAACTAATATGAACGAACAATGAACAATGTTTATAAAATAACATTAACTAATATTAATTAATGCTGTAAACAAATGTTGGACATTGTTAGTAGGGCTGGGAATTTGCCACTGACCTCTTGATTCGATATTACAATGATATTTCCTAGCCGATTCGATATGTATTGCCATATTGCGATTCTGTAAGTATTGCGATTTGATGTTTTGAACTTCGTAAAAAGAAAATCTAAATCCTTCTTCTCATAAAGAAATGTCTATTGAAGAGCAGTTGTGTCTGAAATGAAAATTGTTTCACTCTGTAATAGATAATTTACAGGTAAAAGGTAGGAATGTGCAAAACTACCAATTTAAAACCATCAATTGGCCAGTCAGTGCGTTGTCTGAGCTAGGCGACTAGTTAGTGCAAAGGAACCCATGTATAAGGCTGCATATGTCCATTTGTATTCAACAAATAAAGATATAAAATATTTAATTTGAACTTATCATACTAATTATGTTATTTTTGAATATACAGAAAAATATAACTTATATTACCATAGGCTATTACTATTCACATCATAATGCTAATTTTGCAACATACACATGGATGCTAAAGAGTAAACTTGTTCATGAACCATTTCTGGTGCTGTACTGAATTATGACACACATGACAATTCACCTATGCCAATGCTGTTGCATGTTCCTGCATCCTGAGATATTCTGAGAGCCTATGCAGCATTCTCGAAGGAGAGAAGACAAGAGGTCAAACGCGACTGTTATAGCAATTCACACGACTGCTATAGCAATTCACACGACTGCTAGTTGATAAAGTGGAGCCTAAGGGAGCGTTCATCTAAAGACATATTTGTTTTTTACTTCTCTTCATCTAATGTAGGCAGTCAGAGCACTGAGTTAGCAAGCATTGTGGTCTCTCGGGAAGTACGGCGTCTCTGTGAAGTCTGAGAGCCTATGCAGCGTTCTCGAAGGAGAGAAGACAAGAGGTCAAACGCAACTGTTGTAGCAATTCACATGACTGCTAGTTGATAAAGTGGAGACTAAGGGAGCGTTCATCTAAAGACATATTTGTTTTTTACTTCTCTTCGTCTAATGTAGGCAGTCAGAGCACTGAGTTAGCAAGCATTGTGGTCTCTCAGGAAGTACAGCGTCTCTGTGAAGTCTGAGAGCCTATGCATCGTTCTTATAGACAAATCTATGCTTAAAAACTGCTCACAGATGACTGACAGAGAAAAAAAAGTGAGAACTCACCATTTGCACATGTTCAGCGACATATGGTTGTGCTGTGCGCCAAAGCGCAAATTAACTTCTGAACAAAAAAGCAAATCAGACGCTCATCGCCTGCATTTCTTTAGTCTCTTCTTCAAAGTAGGCCTATAATCAGTTGTGTTTCCTCAAGCATGCGTCTTTGTGTCTAGTGGCATTTCTTGTCGACATTGGCGGGTGAATGTGCAAAATTACCCGCCACTGTGCATGAATACCCTGGCTGTTAGATTAGAAATATCGCGGGGGCACGAAATGTAGTTTACGGCATCCAACAGTTTGATAGGCCTTTTTATAGCTAAACTATTTATTAAAGCAGAGTCAGACAGAATCTGCAGAGTGACTTCTGACAAATACTCCCCACAACACCTTTCAAATAAACTTTTGGATTTTGCATAATAACAGGAACATTGATCACAGCAGAGGATTTTGATGTCCAACAGTGAACAAATGGCGCTTTATGGCTGAAGCAGGTCCATTAAAGTACTAAAGGTAAAGAATTAAAGAGACAAAACTTATCAGACAGAAAACCTGTTAGTGTGGAACTCTGCACAAATATAGCTTCCCATATTTATCTATTAATCACTGTAGCATTAAGATAAACATGTATAATTTAGTTTTTTATTAAATAAAAAAATATATATTTTTCATCAGGGATTTTTCCCAGCCCTAATTGTTAGTACATGATACCTAATACATTTACTAATCTTAACAAATGGAAGCTTATTGTAAAGTGTTACCTAGCAGACAGATGCAAAAATGTGATCCGAACACCCACCCAATGGCGAAACATCTCATATTGTAGTGCTAAAAGTGCTCAAGCATCCGATATTTGCAAGGTGGAAAGTTAGTTATCGTAGCAGGCAGAGAAATGTTGATAATAAATATACTTGTATTTTATTCAGTACTGAAAAGTATCACTAAAGTGCGTAATTCAAAAAAAAATAAAATAAAATAAAATACTTTTACTCAGTGTTTGTGTGCTTTATGCTAATTTTCTACTTAGCATTGCATTGTTAGCTTTGCAACATGTTTATGCCAAACTCAATTGGAATAAATTTCCTGCAATAAAAAAAAAAAAAAAAGAAACTGCTTAAGCCAGCTAAAGCTGCTTTTGGCTGGTTTAAGCAGGTCTAGATGTTCTCCCTGCCTGGCCAAGATAATTTTCAGCTGAACCTCTAGCCTGAACTGCCGACAAGTGTCCAAAACCTCTCTAAACCATTCAACCAGACCAGCTTAGAACAGTAAACCATCTTAGACTGGCTTAATATGTTTTTTTCATCAGGTTTGTCAGGAGTCGAGTCTCCTATGCGCAGCATACGCATATTTGTGTAGTGTGCAAAGTGCCTGCCTATGAAGAGCATTCCATCTCAGTTAGGATGTTTTCTTTGAGGGCAACTGCCTATGTAGGCAGTACACAGTGATGCAGTTCTTTAAGTTTTGGAACAGAGCCTTCAACTCGAAGGAGAGAAGACAAGAGCCCAAACGCTACTGTTATAGTAATTCATATGACTGCTAGTTGATAAAGTGGAGCCTAAAGACAGATTTGTTTTTTTCTTCTCTTCGTCTAATGTAGGCAGTCAGAGCGCTGAGTTAGCAAGCGTTGTCATCTCTCGGGACATACGGCGCCTCTGTAATGTGCTGTCACTGTGTGGTTGAATTTTTCACTGCTTCTTCCAAAACGCTGCGTTTAGGCAGTTGAACACTGTTTGTGCACAGACTGGTCATGTGATCCAGTCTCTCTCAGCCAGGCTGGACCGTAGGGGTATTAACGCTTGTAAACAGCGGTCTGGCTGACTGTGCGGTTCAGTGCTGCCTGGCAGGACTATAAAGGTAATGAAGCCATCAGCAAGGTTGTCTCGTCTCACACTGTCAGGGGCCAACACTACGCCCTGGTCAGGGGAAGAGAGAAACAGATGGAGCTTGTGTGTGTGTCTGTGTATGGACATGTTTTGCTAACCTTTAAGGGACAAAATTTGCCTGAATGTTGCCAGAAGAAGTGGCAAACTGTGTGGATGTCCCGAGATGGAAACAAAGGTTCAAAATTGGCCCCCAAAATAATTGGCCTTAATTAAATTCTAAAAATGCTAAAAGAGTTAGGTTAGTTATAAAAATGCCCAAGTTGTGTTTTAGAGTAAAGTAGTCTATGGTAATTAAGTTGTATTAAGGACAATAGAAGCGTAAATAGGAATTTGCCACAAAGGTACACAGTATATCTTGAAGAACTATTGTAATATTAAAGGGATAGTTCATTATATGTGTTAACATGATTTAAGTGGGATAAAATCAAGGATTTACTAGCGTTACAGTGTTCACCAGGTTACAGAATACCGGTGTTACGTTGCCATGACAAAAAAGTTGTAATATTTGGTTTAACTTTATATAGTTAAGATTAGTGATTTTATAACACTATGATCATATTAACACATGTAAGGTTTACGTCGTGTGGCTATATTATTAGAGAATTGTATAGGAATGGGACAATATGGTTATCTCATGATTCGGTTTGATATACGATATGAGGTCCATGATTCGATATTATCTCGATTCAATATAGTAACACTTAAATAGCAAAGTATGGCAGAAAATTTTGTTTGTTTGTGTGTTTGTTTTTTTTGTTTTTTTGGAAAAATGTTTGCGCAAAATGCACATTATAATTTCTTATCAAAATAAAATTCGTAAATACACAATATAAATGCTCAAAATTTAAATAATAAGAGTTTATCATATACCTTTCACTATAAGAAAAGATCACAAACCAATAAGCCTTCAAAAATAGTGGGCTACATTCAGGCTGATCAGGTGCAGAACAAGCAATAGAACTGAATAGGACCTGTTGTGAAAAAGTATGCGAAAGTGTATATTTAATTTTTTAATAATTTGATTGTAATCATTATTATAATGACATTTTAACTTTTTTTTAAATATCAAAAATTCTACATTCTATCAATTAATATTATTTGATGAAATTATATATATATATACAGTATATATATATATATATATATATATATATATATATATATATATATATATATAAAATGATATGAGCTGTGAATGTTTGAAATAATGTGTATGATGTACAAGAATAACATTGAGTTTACATTAATTTGTATAACAAGTGCTTTAATGGTACTGTCACTTTAAGAGTTTAACGTGCATCTCACTGACTCACACAGGTGTTGCAGTTCAGTTATTAAAGAGAGAGAAGTCAGGGCCTGGGTAGCTTAGTGAGTATTGACTCTGACTACCACCCCTGGAGTTGTGAGTTCGAATCCAGGGTGTGCTGAGTGACTCCAGCCAGGTCTCCTAAGCAACCAAATTGGCCTGGTTGCTAGGGAGGGTAGAGTCACATGGGGTAACCTCCTCGTGGTCGCTATAATGTGTGGTTCTCGCTCTCAGTGGGATGCATGGTGAGTTGTGCGTGGATGCTGCGGAGAATAGCGTGAAGCCTCCACACGCGCTATGTCTCCACGGTAACGTGCTCAACAAGCAACGTGATAAGATGCGCGGATTGACGGTCTCAGACACGGAGGCAACTGAGATTCGTCCTCTGCCACCCGGATTGAGGTGAGTCACTATGCCACCATGAGGACATTGGGAATTGGGCATTCCAAATTGGGGAGAAAAAGGGGAGAAAGAAAAAAGAGAGAGAAGTCTGTTTTTTAGTGCATCCGTACTATATATTATTTATTATTTATGATTAAAATTAATATTTCTTTGTACTTATCTGACTTTAAAGAACAGAAAGGATATTAAAAGACACATTATTATTAAGTAAAAGTGGAGTGTGGGATTTCATTTTTGGACATAGATTACATGGAAGAAATGGTCCGTTTTAATCTCAAGCCCTTTATAACAAAACAATTTTGACTTTCCAGGTATTCCAGTGCTTAAATTTCTTAAAGCTAAATTCAAGCACTTTAAGCACTTTAAGGACCCTGTGCGAACCCTGTAAACAGTGTAGACAAAAAGCGCAGTAGGTGTCAAATTTAGCGATAGAGATTATGATGTTTGATGTGTCATTTCATTAATGAATACATGGACAGAAAACAATAGTTGCAAATTTCGAAATATTGAGTTTTGCGTTTATGGTTCGTAATTTTTTTGGTTCGTGATATATTCAGATTCGATATATCATCCTATCCCTTGTATTATAGCATTTACACATTGGCCCTAATTATTTTAATTGTAAAAAAAAACTGATTTCTGCTTAAAAAAATAAATAAACAGGGACGTGTCTAAATTATTTTTGTGTTAATCAACATTACGCCACAAATGCTGTCGATCAGCAAGCACAGATGTCAGCCTGATCTCAAGAAAATTACATCCCTACCCTAAATGCCACATTTAAACCCAACTGATAGTGTGATAAAAGCAAATGTAATGTTAAATAAAACAGATATCCCTAAGCTAAATCCAACACCTAAACCTAACTGATAGTGTCGTAAAAGCAAATGTGAGATGAAAAACACTAGCTGAAGCAGCCATGTCATTTTGTGGCACTTCTTTGACACTTTGGGCTCATGTGTTAACTCATGTGTTTTGCTGGTCTCGAATCCCGGTCTTCTAGGTACAAGTCCAACGCTATATCAGTTGTGCCACTGCGCAAGTAGTTGGTTATGTAATGCGAACGTTAAAATATATCGTCTTACATCATGTAAGTGTTTTGATGTAATAAGATAGTATTGTGTGCGGAACAGAGCAAAAAATAAGTGTTTATGAACTGTTAATCTGCAGTTTTTCTCATAACTTGTGTTAAAGTGAATAAAACTCATTGCTGTTGTTGCACCTCTTGTTTATTTCACCAGAAAACGCAGTGATACATTGAGCGAGGCACATAAAAGTGAATTTGCAAAAATATTATGGCAACGTTTTTACTACGAGACCAGGTAAAAAAAAAAAATTTAAAAAAAAATGCTTATATTGAACCCAGAACATTTTACATACAATATCATTCCAGGTTCAGGAGCCTCTTCTAATCCAAGCATTCGACTGAAATCATGTTTATTTTAGGTGACGAATGGAGTCATTTGTGCATGAGCTGTTAACAGGCCTGCAGAGGACAATTTAGAGGGCTGCTTTAGTGCACATTAAATATGAACGGACACGGGTGGCTGGTGTCCTGTTTGCCTGGCCAACAGTGAAGATGTACTTTTATTGCCCTGCGTTTGTCTGACTGCTCAATGGGGTCTTTTATTAGCCCTCCCTCATATCTGACCCATGAGATACTGGCCAATCCCAATGCAGAACACACTGCTTGTGTGAAACGTTTTACAGAATTTTCATTTTTGGCAAAACTATCCCTTTATACTTTCTTCCTTATAACCTGTTGAGTAATTTTATCATTTTTATCCATTTGGCATGTCCATATTATGTTTTCCTTTTAGTTATTTTCTGAGTTATGATATTTATTAATTCCATCAACTTGTTTTGCTTTATATATATATATATATATATATATATATATATTCTTTGTAAAGCGACGTTGAGTGTTTGAAAGGAGCTATATAAATAAAACATATTATAATTATTATTATTTTATTATAAAGCTGTAGGGGCTTTAGAATGAAGATTATTAAGGCATTAATATAGATTTTCCCTCCTTAAACTGTGGTTATTTATAGTGACAGCGGTGTAAGGGATGACAGCAGTTTACCCAATCCTCGGTAATCATCATTTCCTCTTTGTAATGTTGTGTTCTGTGTAAACAGTAACTTGAATCAAGCAGCCCGTCTGTCAGCTTATGTATCTTTGCACAGCTGATGTGTGCTACACATGTGTTGTTTACAAATTTGGGAGGACCGTACAAGTGGGACCAAAAGGCTTATGCGTGTTTGTGCTGGGGAAAAACAATGCATCCGATTAGGAGAGGTTGTATGATAAGTGAAGACACAGAACTAGCTTGTGGGGTGGTGGACTTTTCATTAAATCAGACACAGCTCAACAACTCTGTAACTATTCAACAAAGGGCTGCTTAATTATTAATAGTTTATCTTGAATAATCTTATGTTTTTAGTTTTTACATATTTAAGATGATGCTTTAATTAGAGGGCTAACAACATACTGTGCTTTAGCTGTGAGACAGTTTGAAGGGTGAAACCCTCACAGAAACTTACGATTTTAAATTAATCCTCTATAAAGAGATAGTTCATCCAAAAATGACAACTATCTTATCATTTACTCACCCCCATGCCATCCAAGATGTATATGAATTTCTTTCTTCAGCAGAACACAAACGAAGATTTTTAGAAAAATATCTCAGCTCTGTAGGTCCATACAATGCAAGTGAATGGTGATCATACCTTTGTAGCTCCAAAAATCAAATATAAAAAAATATAAAAATATAATTTTATATAGGAAATATAAAAGTAATCCATATGATTCCTGTGTTTAAATCCATATCTTCAGAAGCAATATAATAGGTGTGGATGAGAAGCAGAACAATATTTAAGCCATTTTTTACTCTAAATCTCCACTTTAACTTTCACTTTCAGATGTGAAAGTGAAACTTAACAGGCACCACATGTGACTTTCAGATGTAAAAGTGAAAGTGGAGATTTAGAGTAAAAAAAGACATAAATATTGTTCTGTTTCTCACCCACACCTATTATATTGCTTCTGAAGATATGGATTTAAACACTGGAGTCTTATGGATTACTTCTATGTTTCCTTTATGTGATTTTTGGAGCTACAAATGTCTGATCACCTTTCACTTGCATTGTCACTTGAACATGATGAGAAGGAAAAACATTGTGGCTTGTAAAAAGACTTTGTGCTGTCTTGGGTTTAAATTAATGAGGGTTGAACACTCTTGAGATAAATTTAGGTTTTCATATTTAATTATAGCTGCTGCTGTGGTTGAGTGTGGATAAATTATACAATTGCTTCAGGGTTGTTTATAGCATTCTTTGTGGATTTAATTTTTGACTCTGAGATGATCTCTTTTCTTAATGGCAGTGAGCAGTTGAAAGAGCAATAAGACTTTAATAGTTGGATCGTATATACGCGCTCCACTGGAAATGCCCCACTGAGCAGTGTTATTATCCTTAACGATTTTCTATAAAAAAAATAAAAAATAAAAAAATAACATAACAATAAAAACTGAAAAATAAACTATTCTGAATACTTTTTCATGACTCCAAAACTAACTTAAATAAAAAATGACAAACAGTATAGCCTTTTATCAAATTTGAAACCTCTACAACCCACCCTAAATAACCCACCCTTTTTTTTTTCTCTCAAATACTTTCTCTTATCCCAGCTTAATATGCAGAAACAATTATAAGTAAACCATTCATAGGTTGATTCCCCAGAAAAGTTTCTTTGGCTCTTTCAACATTCCACTGTTTTATTTATTTATTTATTTATTTTAGCAACCCGTCCAGCCCAAAAACACAACATTGGCTCAACAAATGGCATAAGTTTGGGGCGGTACTATATGTTAGTACGACCACTGTGAGGTGAAGGGTGTGTTCAGAAAGCTGTTTTGAAAACAATATTTAATTTTGCAATTCCGTTTGGTGGCGCTACTTCTGCTATAACATGAAAATAACATAAGATAACTAGACAGCTCTTAGAAATTGAATGCCATTTAACATGTTTAAATTATATTTAACACATTTACTTTAGCAGACCTAAAATACAATTAAAACTAAACACTGAATTATGCTAAAGTGCTACTAGAAAACAATAAAAAGAAACTAAACTAAAACTTAGTTTTAGTCATAGTGTGAAAACTAATGAAAATGAAGCTAAATTAAAGAGCAAATAAAAAAAGTAGGAAGATATAAATAGAAACAAAATGAAAAATCCAAAACTGTAATAACCCTGCCACTGAGGAGACAACGTTGTGTGGAATATGCAGATCTTTCTATTTCTGCTTTGAACTTGTGCTGCTCTTTCATGTAGGTAGTCTTGTCTCTGCCTGTCTTTGAGTTTTTCACCTTCAAACTCATGGCACGACACCCACGCGCTGTACGTGTAGAAATCAGAAGAACGAAAGATTAACATCTTTTGATCAGCAATTGCACTGACATTGACTTTGACACTAAATTAATGTTTTATTTTGTACATGTGACGAAGTAATGTAAACTGATATTCAAATGCATAGCCAAACTCACTGCTGCCAAGAAATGCCATCTTTTTCCTTCACATGAACTAGAATACCAAAAAAATAATATACCGTTAATGGAAATTTCATCATTAGATCTGATTATAGTTGTTGTAATGTTTATGTGAAGCATAGTAATTTTCTTCCAATTATTCTGTGACTTAAAGAGATAAGTCATCTGTTATCATTTACTCGCCCTCTTGTTGTTGCAAAGCCATATGGCTTTCCTTCTTCCATGGAACACTCAATAAGATGTTCAACAGTACATATACAATTGCAAATGAGATTTGAGAACTGCAGTAGAGGGGAATATTTACATGCATAATGGCGTCAATTTCAGTCTGTTACTCACACTAGGGCTTCATAAACTTGTAATGTAGTGCTCAAGATGTATAGACTAACTTTATGATACTTGAATGCTTCTTTTATGTCATTTTTGGAGCTCAAGAGCATCCATCCCCATTCATTTTCAATCTGTATTAAAGGGCAGCATTAACATACTGCCTTTATTTCCTTTTGTGTTTCATGAGGAAAACAAAGCCATATGGGTTTGAAATGACATGAGGGTGAGTAAATAATGACAGAGTCTTCATTTTTGGGTGAACTATCTCTTCAACTGCTTTACACACTGTACATTTGAGTTTGTAATGGTTAGTTTGTTTAATTCAGCATAATTCTCTATGAGAGTGTGTATTGAATTTGGTCTCTGGTCAGGAGATGAAGTAACCTGGCAGTCTAACTGTGTGGTAAATTATAAGGCTGTCAGTTCTCCAAAAGCCTAACTTGCTTTATTTTTCAAGGAGCAGTTTAGGCCTGAATTCGCAGGGATAAATCAAAATGGAACTTCCTCTAAAACAGAAGCAAATATAAATTTGTTTCTGTAATAAATATTGATCACCTACTACGTTCCCTGCCGTTGCAGCCTGTTATGGCCGCCGAACTGACTTTGTCTTTGTGTGTGAATATGTATGCATGCGTGTGTGTGTGTGTGTAGTTAAATTAGTATGCTTCGGCTGATGTGTTTTCACACAGCTGTGGTGTCAGGTCCTATCGTCACAGCTGCTCATCCTTCTCACCCGCTATTCACAAACAGCCGTGCAGAGCTGCGCCACAGCCTTGTCCTCAGCAGGCGGAAGATAAATTTCCTACCAGCGTGCTCGTAATGTGGCCTCCTGCGTCCAGGGGCGGCCACGTGTTGAATCTTTCCAGTCTTGAATACGATAAACTGGGGAAATCACTGTAAACAGGTATTTCTCCAGATGTGCAAGTTACCCATGCCATAGGCACTGACACACCCCCATACCATCAATATTTTTTGGACTTGCTGCTTAGCTTGGATTGCCCTTTTTTTTTTTTTTTTGCTTTGGCAAGGAAACCACTGCTGTTTTTATCAAAACCTATTTTAAATGTGGACTTGTCAGACCAAAAAACATTCCTAAGCCCATGTCATGATATCCATTACAGACAAATTATGTTTTTTAAGACAGTAACATCTGAGGGATCGGAGGTCACTTGCATTCAGAAGTGGTTATCCAGCAGGACAACACCAAACACAAAACACATACTGCCCATATTACAAGTGCATGGCTGTGTAAGCAGAGTGCGGGTGCTAGATTTGCCCATCTGCAGTCCTGACCTGTCACCAATTTAGAATGTGTGGCGCATTATGAAGTGCAAAATACTGCAACGAAGGCCTGTAAAATTGCGCAGCTGAAGACCTGCATAATGGATGAACAGGGGGAAATTCTGCTTGCTAAACTTAACTTGTGTCTTCAGTACCCAAACTCTTAATTAATATTATTAGATGGACCCTTGCGGCAGAAACTGGCTTTTGGCATGTGGAACGTAACTTACTGGGGGGAACGGAGCCAGAGTTGGTGCAGGAGGTTGAGAGATACCAAATAGATATAGTTGGGCTCACCTCCACTCACAGTGTTGGCTCAGGAACCAAACTCCTCAATAAGGGGTGGTCTCTCTCCTACTCAGGAGTTGCACAGGGTGAGAGGCGCCAGGCGGGTGTGGGTATGGGAATACTCACAAGTCCCCGGCTGTCTGCCTTGTCCCGGTGGAAGAGAGGGTCACCTCAATGTGACTTAAGGTTGCAGAGAGGAAAACTTTGACTGTGTGTGTGCTTATGCACCAAACAGCAGTTCAGAGTATTCAGCCTTCTTGGAGAGAGTGGGTGGGGTTCTGGATAGGGCCCCACCTACAGACTCCATAGTCCTGCTGGGGGACTTCAGCACTCATGTTGGCAATGACTGGGAAATCTGGAGTGGGGTGACTGGGAAGAATGGCCTGCCTGATCTAAACCCGAATGATGAAATGTTATTGGACTTCTGTGCTGGTCATGGTTTGTCCATAACAAACACCATGTTTGAACACAAGGATGCTTATAAGTGAACTTGGTACCAGAGTTACTTGGGCCAAAGGTCAATGATTGACTTTGTAGTCCTTTCATCTGGCTTGAGGCCACATGTTCTGGACACTCGGGTGAAGAGAGGTGCTGAGCTGTCAACCGATCACCATCTGGTGGTGAGCTGGATCAGATGGTGGGGAAAACTGACAGACAGACCCAGTAGACCCAAGCGCATAGAGAGGGTGTGCTGGGAACGACTAGCAGAGGACCCTGTCCGGAATGATTTTAACTCCCACCTCCATGAGAACTTCTCCCATGTCCTGTAGGAGGTGTAGGACATGGAGTCAGAATGGACCCTGTTCAAAACCTCCATTGTTGAAGCCGCCAGACACAGCTGTGGCCAGAAGCTTGTTGGTGCCAATCACGGTGGCAACCCAAGAACCCGCTGGTGGACACCAGTGGTGAAGGAAGCTGTCAAGCTAAAAAAGGAGGACTTTAGGGCCTGGTTGGCTCTAAACTCTGGGGACTCCTGACTCAGCAGATAGGTACCGGCAGGTAAAAAAGGCGGCTGTGGTTGCAGAAGCAAAGTCTGGAGCATGGGAGGAGTTTGGGGAGGCCATGGAAAAAGATTTTCGGTTGGCCTTAAAGAGGTTCTGGAGAACCATCCGGCAGCTCAGGAGGGGTCGGAGGAGCCTCGCTCAAGCTGTGTTCAGCAAAGGTGGAGAAACTCTGACCTCAAATGAGGAAATTGTCGGGAGGTGGAAGGAACACTTCAATGAACTCCTAAACCCGAGAGATATGCCTCCCTTACAGGAGGCAGGGCCAGAGGCTTCCAGGGTATCAGAGTCCATTTCCCTGGTGGAAGTCACGGAGGTAGTTGGGAAGCTCTTCAGTGGCAAAGCTCCGGGGGTGGGTGAGATTCTCCTGGAACTGCTTAAGGACCTGGATGTTGTGGGGCTGTTGTGGCTGATATGCCTCTGCAATGTTGCATGGAGGGGGACAGTGCCTTTGGATTGGCAAACCAGTGTGGTGATCCCTATATTTAAGAAAGTGGACCGGAATGTGTGTGCCAAATACCGGGCTATCACACTTTTCAG
Organism: Myxocyprinus asiaticus; assembly: GCF_019703515.2. Taxonomy (NCBI): domain Eukaryota; kingdom Metazoa; phylum Chordata; class Actinopteri; order Cypriniformes; family Catostomidae; genus Myxocyprinus; species Myxocyprinus asiaticus. The sequence continues at coordinate 28,886,745 of NC_059387.1, forward strand.
CCTCCTCGGTAAAGTCTATGCCAGGTTGCTGGAAAGGAGACTCCAGCTGATAGTTGAACCTCAGATTGAGAGGAACATTGAGGATTCTGTCCTGGCTGTAGAACAGTGGACCATTTTTTTACCCTCTCACATATAATTGAGGGGGCATGGGAGTTTGCCAATCCAGTCTACATGTGTTTTATGGACTTGGAGAAGGCCGTGACCACCGTGTTCCCCGAGAAATTTTGTGGGAGGTGCTTCGGTAGTATGGGCTGCCGTGGTCACTATTGCGGGCCATTCGGTCTCTGTACATGCGGTGCGAGAGCTGTGTCGTCATACTCAGCATGAAGTCAAGCTAGTTCAATATGGGTGTTGGACTCTGCCAAGGTTGTGCCTTGACTTCACTCCTGTTTGTGATTTTCATGGACAGGATATCGAGGCATAGCCGAGGTCAGAAGGACATTCTATGTGGGGGCCGGAAGGCGATGTCTCTGCTTTTTGCGGATGATGTTGTCCTTTTGGCACCGTCACATGGATGCCTCCAGCACGTGCTGGAACAGTTTGCAGCCAAGTGTGAAGCAGTTGGTATGAGGATCAGCACCTCCAAGTCTGTGTCCATGGTTCTCTCACAGAAAATGTGGTATGTCACCTTCAGGTACACTGGTGGCCATAAGTTTGGAATAATGTACAGATTTTGCTCTTATGGAAAGAAATTGGTACTTCTATTCAACAAAGTGGCATTCAACTGATCACAATGTATAGTCAGGACAATAATAACGTGAAAAATTATTTACTATTTGAAAAAAAGTTCAGAACTTCTTAAACTACTTCAAAGAGTTCTCATCAAAAAATCCTCCATGTGTAGCAATGACAGCTTTGCAGATCCTTGGCATTCTAGCTGTCAATTTGTCCAGATACTCAGGTGACATTTCACCCCACGCTTTCTGTAGCACTTGCCATAGATGTGGCTGTCATGTTGGGCACTTCTCATGCACCTTATAGTCTAGCTGATCCCACAAAAGCTCAGTGGGGTTAAGATCCATAGCACTCTTTTCCAATTATCTGTTGTCCAATGTCTGTGTTTCTCTGCCCACTCCAAGCATTCATTTTGGTTTTTCTGTTTCAAAAGTGGCTTTTTCTTTGCAATCCTTTCCATAAGGCCTGCACCCCTAAGTCTTCTCTTTACTGTTGTACATGAAACTGGAGTTGAGCGGGTAGAGTTCAATGAAGCTCTCAGCTGAGGACATGTGAGGCGTCTGTTTCTCAAACTAGAGACTCTGATGTACATATCCTCTTGTTTAGTAGTATCTGGGCCTTCCACATCTCTTTCTGCCCTTGTTAGAGCCAGTTGTCCTTTGTCTTTGAAGACTGTAGTGTACACCTTTGTATGAAATCTTCAGGGTTTTTTGGGGGGCAATTTCAAGCATTGTTTAGCCTTCATTCCTCAAAAAATTATTGACTGATGAGTTTATAGAGAAAGCTGTTTCTTTTTTGACATTTTTGACCTAATATTGACCTTAAGACATGCCATTGCATACTGTGGCAACTCAAAAACAAACACAAAGACAATGTTAAGCTTAATTTAATGAACCAAATAGCTTTCAGCTGTGTTTGATATAATGGCAAGTGATTTTCTAGTACCAAATTATCAATTTAGCATAATTACTCAAGGATAAGGTGTTGAAGTGATGGCTGCTGGAAATGGGGCCTGTCTAGATTTGATCAAAAATTACTTTTGCTGTTTTTTTACATCAGTAATGTCCTGACTATACTTTGTGATCAGTTGAATGCCACTTTGGTGAATTAAATTTCCTTCTGAAACAGCAAAAATATGTACATTATTCCAAACTTTTGGCCGCCAATGTAAGTTGTGAGTTCGGCCATCCAGGTGGAACTCGGAGTAGAGACGCTACTCCTCCTCATTGAGAGGAGCCAGTTGAGGTGGTTTGGGCATCTGGTAAGGATGCCCCCTGAGCGCCTCCCATTGGAAGGTTTCCAGGCATGGCCAACTGGGACGAGGTGATGTTACACAGTGGTAAACACTTGACTGTCCCAACTGTTTTGGAGCGTGTTCCAATCATCTGATTTGTTATGAGTGTATATTTTTAAAAATATAAAAGTTGAATTCACAAAGTAAAACATCAAATAATGTGTTGTTGAAATGCTTTCAATATAGCACAGAATGAATAGAATTTAAAAATCACTCCTTTAGCATTTTCCATGCTGTCACAACTTTTTCGGAATTGGAGTTGTATTTTAATCAGGTGCATTCAGCGCTGAAATAGTGATAAGTCTTGAGTGTTTAAATTAAGTCATTGTCTTTACTTTCCACGCAAAAATGCCTCCTTTATAGGTAAATTTAGGCTCATTGAAGATTTTGCTTTATTCAAAAAACTCTGTGCTGTTTGCCCGGATCAAAGCAGGTGGTAAACTGAATTTTATTTTAAAGAGATGTTTGTGTACATTTTCTATTGATCATGGCAGTAATAATTCATCAGTGTGTCAGATTGCAGTGGTCTACTGCATCCTCCATTATAATGCTCAGAATCGGCCCGCAAGATCAGAATTTTGGCTTACAGATTGCGTTTTTTGTGGGCATGTTCACATTTGCATGGGTTCTTTTAAACTATACTGGATTTTATCCACCACTTTGGCATAGAGATGGTGTTGCAAACATGCACCTGAGATACCCATGTTGCTCTTGATTTCTAGCAATTTGGCATGTTGCTTATGCCATTGTAGGTGCAAACCATGACACTTAATCCCTTGGTTGTTTTTTTTATTTTTTTTATTTTTATTTTTTTTTTTATAGTGCAGATAACTCGACATTTAATATATTCAACTCCATCTGGACAACAATCTGGTGATTAGGATCCAGTGTTGGTACATTACGTAAATACTTGCGTTTTTAATGCCACTCCATATTCCTGTGATCTGCCCTGCTGGAAAATCCAGCTAAAACTGGAAGGTGGAAGCTCGAAGGAAGCTAAGAGTGGAAGCTGGCTTTTCACTAATTCTTGATGGTCAAAGCTAGTTATTTATGGTGATTAATTGGTCCGGTCTGATCTAGATAGTTGATCAGCTGATTACCTGGTTTCAACCTAATAGATTATCTTGGTCAAGATGGTTAGAGCCAGTAGGCCACCTTGGACCATCAAAAAAAAAAAAAAAAAAACAGCTTTCATGTTTCCAAAACTTGAACACATTAAAGTCAAAATGAAACCAGCATTTGCAGCCCATTTTGATTTCTCAGGTTGACATATTGGCAGATATTCAGTTTGAAATAAAAATGTAGGGCATGACTTGATGTTATCCATCAGGTATTGTTATTTGATCGTGAATGTAACCAGAATGGAACCAGGTGGTTACAGCGGGAAAAAAGTTGTTGAAAATAAAAATAAGAGCCTTGACGACGTCAGACAAAAAGCAAAGTCATTTCAGAGGTAGAACAGTTTGATAAAATTACAAAGACAAACATTTTGAAAAATGTGAACAGATAAATTGCACAATAAGACCGGGAGCATGTTTTAAAAAGTAAATAGGGTCAATTTTGATTTCACGCACATTGACTGTAGGTTGGTATTACATGTTTTGTTTTGTTTTTCCATCATGGTAAGAATTGGTGATTCAGATGAGTGAAGCTGCCCATAATGAATGATCAAACTTCTAGATGAAAAGAAAAGCTCCTATCAGAAAGTGTGAAGCGGCTGAGATATTTTTTGTCAACCCATTCCTTCGGAAGTCATCAAGGGTAGTGTCTTCCACCCACAATTCTGAGCGTGCACTCAATCCCTGTTCGTCGTCACGGTAATGTCTTAAGCCTGAATGGCAAATGAATATTTTTGCAAATATATTGCATGATTTTACAGTACAGGGCCTTCAAAACATACAAATGTGGTAAACTACGGACAATAATCTCTCAGAAAGTATTCAGCGTGACCTACATCAGTTTTCATTTTTACTTTCTATGCACAAGTGATTTCAACAATGCGATTTCAACAATGCACAGCAGCTTTGGGAACCACCGATGAATTATTGGTTGTGAGTGCTTCCCAATAAGTTGCCTTTCTTTTAACATTACAATGTTGCAAAATGCAACAAACCTGAAGACTCAGCACCTTGTGAAATGAAAGCGGTTAAACCCAGCGCAGATTACACTCTAAATTGCTGTATGTTGACAAAGGGATCTCATTCATTTTTAAGGATGGGAAAGAGTAGCCACTCCTTAAAAGGGAGCAGTGGGTGTTTTTTACAGGCTTGAAACACATATGTAATATGTCACATCAGTTGGTTGTTTTTGATGATTTGATCTTCAAAAGCTGCTTGTCTAGAGTTTAACTAGTTTCGGCCCATACCTGCAGGAAAAGAGGATATACTGTTGCAAACCACAAACAGAGACTCAGAGACAACAGTGACAACGTTTTCACCAATGTGGAAACAAGAATTTACACTCCCAAAGGACCTGTGCCAAGAGTTCAAGTGGGTTTGCTTCAATTCTGTTCTTGCTTCCAGCTTTTTCATGCATGCATGATTCAAACTGAGAACTTCTGCTCCTCAAGACCTCTGACCTTTGGTCTGAAGTTCTCATGTCTTTGTGTTCTTGGTCAGGATGTGATTGCCAAAGCTCTGGAATATTGGGGTCTATCAGGAGAGAAATATCCAGAAGCAAGTGCAAGCTCTGATCGATCCAGAGACACGATCAACTGTGGGAAGTGTTACATGACCTGTAATGACGCTAGATACCAGGTGCATACCTCCGTCTACCAACTCATCCACCTACACAGAGACACATGTGCATACTTCTTGTTTTTCACATAAACCAATAACTTGTAGCCTCTGGCTGTCACCTTATGGCTTCTGTCCTCTCTGGGGCTCAATGGCTTCACTAGCAGCTTTATAAACAGAAATAGAACAATGTCCTCCTCTGGATCTTACCTCTAGCTAGCAGAAAGAGTTTGTTCACCTGTAAATTACAATTCTGTCATCATTTACTCACTCTCAATTCTTTTAAAAGTCATATGATTACTTTCTTCCAAAAAACACAAAATTGCATGTCTTGTGCTCTATGTACTGTAGGTCTTCAAAAGCTGTTTGATAGCTACAGAAAATATTTGTTATTTGCTAAAAATCTTCCCTTCGAGCATTACTCTAAAAAATGGAGCATCAAGACACGTCACGACAGATTTGAAGTCCATGACATAGAACAGGAGAACCAATGACATTTGACATTATGACATCAAACCTGGTGTGATACTTCTCAATGCAGAATTTGAACTGACGACTATGAAGATGGGGAAGATGTTTAGTGAATAACTTTTTCAATTTCAGCCTTTCCGTCACACAAACATGTTGTACTACTTCAGAAGACCTGGAATATAGTGGGCATATCATATTAACTACTTTTATGGTACTTTTAGTTTTTCCGAAGCTAGACAGCCACAGTCCCCATTTATTTTTGTTATATGGAAAAGAGCACTCTGTCTGGACATTTTACAATATATATCTTTTTGTGGTTCAAGGAACACTGCAAAAAAAAAAAAAAAAAAATTAAAAAAAAAAAATTTCTTACTGAGTAATTTTGTCTTATTTTCTCTTAAAAAAAAATTACTTGAGAGACAGAATTACATCTTAAGTCTTGTTTTCAGAGTAATCTAACAAAACTTTTGTGAAGTTTATGCTTAAAACAAGAACACACTATTTTCCAATGGGGTAAGAAAAACATATTTTCACTTTGAATGAAAAACAAAATTCTGACAATATTAGTCAATAGGTTTTTTCTTGTTATTAGCGTAAACATTAAAAACTAATTTAGTTGAAAACAAGAAAAAAAATATCTTATGTAATTTTTCTTCTCAGGGAATTTATCTTGTTTTAAGAATGTCATATGCATTTACAAAGACATGAGGGTGATTAAATAAAGACAGAATTTAAATTTTTGGGTGAACTATCCCTTTAACAAATATGATGCTAAGAGAGAGTCATGGCCTTGCAGTTCGCTAAATTTGCAGGTGATGAGAGTTCGAATCCGACTTTCGTTACCCCCTTTTCTCATCAAGTCCTGTCCATCTTCACTATCCTTATCAATAAAAGTAAAAAAAAAAAAAAAAAACATTTTCAAAAAGAGAGCTGCTATGGCACCTCTTACTGGCAGGCTCATTAACACACTTGATTTTCCCTTTAGAGACAGCAATGAATATTACCGCTGAAAACGACGATGTCCCCTTGTGCTTCATCCTGCAGCAGAATGGCAAGTGGGATCGCTCTGACAGTTTTATTAAAGTATTCATCTCACCCTTTCCTGTTAAATAAATGTCCCTTGCAATTTATCATAAGGGTATTGATGAAGTAGAGTGCTGGTTTTATCAAAGCAGTAATTGTTCACTGTGACGCTCATTGTCTGTGAGTGGATCTCTAAGAGGAATTACACATTATTAATGCTTTCTAATATAGAGGCACATTCATCAACATAATGTGTCATGATCAAATAGGTGGCCCATCAAGCAATACAAAACAGCACAGTCCCACACTAGCGGCAATCCAGTTATGTTTGAATAGGAGCTCATACTCGATTTCGCCTGCCAAAACAATATCTTTCCTGTCGTACGAACACAATATTATACAGTAACGGTTTAGAATAATGTTTTTAGATTGATAAATGTTTTTGTTTTTTTTATTATTATTATTCACATTATTCTTAAGCATAAAAAGTTCTGTGTTACAATGAATACAGTTTTCACTGTTTAATCAATATAAATTAAAGGTAGTTATTACCTACCATTAAATATAAATACTTTACAATTTAAATATTTTTTTTTTATTCTCCAGTAATGAGATTGAATGGGTGTAAATGTGCTTAATTGTCATGAAAGTAATGACAAAAAATTCTGACGTCATTCTCTCACCCTCATGTTGTTCCAGACACATATGACTTTCTTTTTTCAGTTGAACACAAAAGGAGATTTTAGGCAGAATGTTAGGCACTGACAGCTTCAGTCACTATTCAATTTCTCTCTCTTTTTTTTTTTTTTTTTTTTTTTTTTTTTTTTCCATTTAATAAAAATAGATGTTGACTGAGACAATCTCCCTAATATCTCCTTTTGTGTTCCATGGCAGAAAAAAAAAAAAAAATCATATTGGTTTGGAACAACTTTGAGGTTGAGGAAATGATTTTGGGATCTATCCATTGAATGGTCCTGAAGCTACAAGGCATTTAATTCTCATTTCTGTTTTTCTTTGATTTGATTTTGGGGTGAAATGTGACCCAGGCGATATTGTGATACTGTAAAATTATTTTAATTATTACATTTGATTTAGGTACATCTTAATACATTCTCGGAAATATTTTACTTATTTTTTTGCCTAGTCATTTATAAGCTACTTATGGATAATTTATAATTGCATACTTGTAAACTTGCATATTAATAACAAGTCTTGTTGTCCAGAACTGATTTGACTGCAACATTTGCTGTGTGTTGCATTGCAATCTTATTTTTGCAGCACTATTGTAAACAATTCTCTTACAGGTTTCATGAGATCCACACATCTGTGTTTGCAAGCAGAATCATTCGGTGTTGGGAGAGCACACAATCTTTGTAGCATTTGTACTGTTTAACATCCAGCTGTAGCAGGCTGTCGCCCCTGGTGAGCATATAATGATTGTAATGTCTGTGTGTCTGGCAGGCCATTGTGTTTGACCCTGAGACTCATGTGCTAGTGATTTGGGACAGCTGTACCGACTGCACTCTCTGCCTCAGCGTCTGCCCCATCATCGGCAGCATCAACACGGTTGCCAGGACAACGCCTTACGTGCCAAAGCGAGGCCTCCCTCAAGTCATGGAGCCCGTGTGCTAAACTAAAAGAGGAATGGAGAAAAATCAGACACAAAAAAGATCAAAATGTCTGCGTCATAGCATCGATTTCACTTCATAATGGCAGTGGGAAGAATTAAAGGGACAGTTCACCCAAAAACTAAAATTCTATCATCATGCTGTCACAAACCCATATGGCTTCCTTTCCTCCATGTAACACAAAAGGAGATGTTAGAATGTTCAGTCTCAGTCACCATTCACTTTCTTTGCATATATCTTTTTTTGGCTGAACATCTCCTTTCGTATTCCACAGATTTTGGAAAAACATGAGGGTGAGTAAATGATGAAAGTGATTTTTGGGTGAACTAATGTATCCCTTTAACTGGTTCTAAGAAATAATTGCCTGATTTGTAGGAGCCAATTATCCAAAAATAATTTGGGGGCTGGGGGAGCATGGTGTTATGCAGATGATGGAAGTGTAAGGCTGAACACTGTATCCTTAACAAGAGCCACAATGATGGTTTGTCCACTACACCCTGAGCAGAATGCAATCAGATATACAAAGGCTGGTGATGGGACATGTGAAAATGAATGGGTTTTAATTGAATGGTGAATGGTTTGGCTTGGAATCACATTCCACCATGTTTTTTTCACAACATACAATGATAATGAAAGTTTTGTTATAAGTTATTGTTTCTTAAACAGCAAGTATACCTTTAAAAATCAACTAATTTTGAAGAAGTTTAATACAATTCATATAAAGCAAGAATTTAACCTAAAATATTTGTTAACTAATTTTATTTCTTATTTGACATTGATTGTATTTATTTCTCTTTAAACTTTAAAGGAGCAGTTCACCCAAAAATGAAAATTCTGGCATTATTTACCAACCCTCCTGTTTTGCTGTTGCTGTTATTTTTTTTTTTTCTTTTTTTTTTTTTTTGTGGAGAACAAAAACTGGAAGTGGTTGAAGAATTATTATGCAGCTTTCATGAGAATCGTTACTTCGCTTTAGATGATCAATGACATTTTGCTGTCAATGATGTTGACCATTTTTTTGTTTGGATGTGGGCTAAATGTGAGCTTCAGCAGAGGTGAATATTATCAGTGAGTAGCAACTTAAATGTTGGTCTGTTCTTCACACCAAGCTATCTTATGGCTTCAGTAGACTTGATATATAGCATACAAGTTGAATGGGCTATTTTCATGGTGCTTTTATGGTGATTTATGTCTGTGCTGGAGCTTATCAGCCCCTGGTCACCATTGGTAGATACTGTGTAATGGTTCTTGAAATATGTCTACATTTGTGTTTCATAGAAAGGGTGAGTAAATAATAGCAGAATGTTCATCTTTGGGTGAACTATCCCTTTAATAACAAATGTGGTTGATTTTGATTGCATTAGCCATCTGGACAGGGTCATTTAGAGAGCTGGTCTACTCCAGTAATATGCTGAACATTCTAAGTAAAGGTCATCTGTGACTATTTCCAGACATTAGAGATGAAGACTGGCTGTTATTCATCTTGGACCCAAAAGGTCAAGTCCACCTCTATCTCAACAAGTACATGGCCATCTCTACCACATATAGAAGCAACCACTATTAGATCTCAGGTTGGTTTTTGTGATACAAACGATTAAACATAGTGATGGGCGTGCACCTGTCCACGTCAGCTATAAATGAATCTCACAAAGAAATTTCATTTTATGTTTTAAATTAAATTAAGTATAATTTATTTTCTGTAAAACTTATACTACCATAATGTGTAAATGCTTAACAAATAATTAGGCCTGTCGATTTAGCACATTCATTTAGTGTGATTAATGTGTTAAAAAATTTAACACTGAATCATGCCCCCAGACCTGTACTCAAATTTCAAAATAAAAGTACATATTTTCCTACCATCTGAGCAATTCAAGCTTGAGGTAAATGTAACTACAGGTTTGTCAGCAGGGGGCAGTCAGCATACCTCAGCAAACCTCACAAGCAGCACAGCCACAGAATGAGAGCTGGTCACACAGGATGCGTTCTTGATAGTTGGGCGAAGCACAGCAGAATGCATCATGAGGCGTGATTTTAAAAGTTTCAACTACTTTTAACTTGATATAGCATTCTAAAAATGCAGTGTTTATGATGCTGAAAACAAGTGAGATGCTCCAAAAGCATTCATCTGACACATACATAGACCAAAAATAAAAAAATAGCACAGATGGAACCCATTAATGCTTCCTCTGAGAACAGGACAGACAGACAAACCGAATTGCAAAATGGATTGCTGTGTGTGGACTGTTGGTTTGTTCAATGATATGGGAATAAACAAACAATATATTGACTTTCTGTATTTTCAAACTGCCTGCCACAATAATGCAATATATATCAATCTCAATATCAGAATTATTCAGTTTATTTGTCCCTACATATTACAGGCCTATTTATAATTATTTGAGTGATTACAGAATGTATTATGTTTATTTTGGGGCCTTTCTATAATGTTGATACATGCTATTAATTATGATTAATTAATTGGCTTGTCATGTAATTAATTTTTTACAATTTTTAATCAAATGACAGCTCTTCAAGTTATCATATTGTTATCAGAATTATTCAATTTATTAGTCCCTACATATTACAGACCTATTTATAATTATTTGAATTATCATATTACAGTAATGAGAATTTAGGGGGAGAGGATTTTCAAGAAAATGTAACAATGCCAAAAAATCTTAATATTCCAAAAAAAAAAAAAAAAAAGGCTTAATTTCCTTTATGGAAAATTGAGTTTCTTGTTTTTTGTTTTTTTTGTTGTTTTTTTTTTGGGGGGGGGGGGGGGGGGTTGGAAGATGACCCATACATGTTCTTGAAACGTTTTGACATTTTATCAGATTAAGTGTCATCATTACATAATAAAATTCTAATTCTTACATTTGATTCAGTAAATATCTTTACTCTTTTGATTTTTTGCTTAATAATCTAAAATTGTGTATTAATACACATTTTTGAAGTACAACATTTGGATTGCAATGGCAACTGTGTGACTCCTCTGGGTGAAATGTTGCTATCAATCTACTATCTATTTGTTTTCACCACTATTGTAAGTAATACTCAAATGTACTATATTAATACCATATTAACGATTAACAATGGGGGTTAATGCAGGCAAACTACAAATTGGCAACATGCAAAAAACATCTGAAGGAGACTGCAGTAATTGAGGTCTTGTTTGTTCACCTATGAAGACCATAGTTCATATTTGTTATGTAGAAATCATGTCTGCATTGTTTACATACCAAACACTGCCGGCTGGTTTGATTAGTCTTCAGGCAGATCAGAGACTACCAATAAATTGGGTTCCACTCTGAAGCGGGCCTCGAGTCTCGGCTTTAGGGGTTAAAGGTTAGTTTAAATGTTTACTTCCTCATTGGCTGGCTGGTGAGATAATTAGAATGACATTTTGCATGGTCGCAGTGCAGGATGCATGGCACACCTCCCCCTTCCACTTGCGTCGTACCGCACATCATTAAAAATCAACATGGCACCAATCTCTCACCAGTGGTGTGAACTTGGGGCCAGTGCAAACGATCATCAGTGCTGTATTAAGCCGCTGCTGTCGTGTGGGAGTGTGCTGACGTCTTCCCTTTGCGAAAATGACGAGAGGGATGGCCTTAAGCTCACTTCACCAACCAGACATTTCTAAAAAGGTCCCGGCTTCTTGTTAAAATACATACTGAACAAGTTAGCAACACATAATTGTGTTCTACTCAGACTACTGTATTAGTTAATGCATACTGCCGACTACATGAGAAACCAGAACCTCAATTCATGTCATTTAAGTACAGAAACTGTCAGTACAGCAAAAAAAAAAAAAAAAAAATTAAACAAAATCACATTCTCAATAATATAATATGGTAATGAAAATCATACTGTTGACAAACAGTGATTATTTTTTACATTAAATTAAGTATAAATTATTGTCTGTAAAACTTATACTACCATAATGTGTAAATGCTTAACAAATAATAGGCCTGTCGATTTAACACGTTAATTTAGTGTGATTAATCATAAAGAATAATGTGTTAAAACATTTCACTCTGAATCATGCCCCCAGACCAGTACTCAAATTTCAAAATAAAAGTACATATTTTCCTACCATCTGAGCAATTCAAGCTTGAGGTAAATTTTAACTTCAGATTTGTCAGCAGGGGGCAGTCAGCGTACCTCAGCAAACCTCACAAGCAGCACAGCCACAGATTGAGAGCCGGTCACACAGGATGCCTTCTTGATAGTTGAGCGAAGCAACCTCAGAACCTCAATTTCAACAAACTTATCTGAATTTACAGGGAGCAACAAAAAGGGGGAGAATATCATTTGAAGTATTTAGGTGAACATAAGATTAAATAATTTAAAATTAAAATCATCTGTGATTGACTTTACATCCGTTAATGTAAGCAGTATTGTCAAAATGCACTTTTGTTGAGGTCACAGCTGTATATACTCGGTGTTAGTGTAGGGTCACGCTGTGTGAACATGTGTAACTGTAATATTTATGTTATGCATGTTTTCCCATTCGATTTGGTTTTAATTTCAATCCACTGTCTTCCATCTGGACTCAAGCCAAATTATTATCCACCAGGCTGCTTCACATTTCTAACATTTAAAAAATAGCTTATGAAAAGCCTATTTTTGTCAGTATAATGTAGATGCATGAAGCAAATTCAGTCAAAATTAGTCAACGCTTTTAAGTTCCATCTCTAGAATTTCATTTTTAAAGGTCCCATACTCAAAATTTTTGTAGTATTATATATATACAGTACTGTGCAAAAGTCTTAGGCACATAACATGTTTCACAAAAACATTTGTCTTAAGATTGTTATTTATATCTTCGGTTTTAGTGTGTCAATGGGAAATATACATTTTAGACTATTCCTTTTGCAAATAGATTAGAATAAAATAGAAGAACAGGGAGTCCTGCAAAAGATGGCATGGCCCCCACAGTGCCCACCACTGAACTTCAAGTCAGTCTTCAACTTCGTTCACTAATTCACCAGAAGGTGGCGACAAATTTGTGTCTTTTATGTTATGAGTGAGTCATTGAATCACTGACTCTACTGATTCGTACAAAAAAACACCCACACCGAAACAATAGAAGCGAATAAGAATGATTCGTTTATTTAAAATATTTGTTCAAAAATACTGATTTGTAGAAAAGAACAAAACACTAGTTTGAAAGCAGATTATAAGAACAGAGCAGAGAGTGAAATTCTGCATTATGCATTGGCTTCTTCTGGAACTATTTTACTGGTGTAGAAGAAATGTGTGAATTAACGGAGTTGAACTGTTGTATAAAATTAGTATATTAAAAAAAAAAAAAAAAAACCTTATTTCAAATTGCAAGGAAAATCAATTTTGCCACAATTTTACCCCTTTAACATTTTCCTCACTGCACTCGATCACTATTGCAACAAGTATGTTCACATTTAAATTCACCTTTTTAATTACCTGTCAATGTAGGCTTACACAATTTGGCTGGAGTGCGTTCTTGTGATAATGCAGTAGTTTCCTGTGCATTGGACTGAAAATTTTGTGGTGAATGTCATTTATCAAGACAGCTGTAATAAACAGAAACATTAGCTCAGAGTTTCGTATTTGTTCCCTGCTGCCGTTCGATACAATATCTTGCCTCTGTGTTCACTGAACAGGAGGGGATGAGCGCTGAGAAATCGTTGTGTCTGACATTTGGAACTTCCAGGCTAAAGTGACAAATGAATTAGAGTTCCCTGCACCTTCTCTTTAATGATTCTAAGCCTGCACCTTATGATGCTTCAAAAACCGTCATGTAAGGAGCTGTTCACACCAAATTTGTTTTTGCATCCATCCACATTGTTTTTCAGTTATTTTCTCATGGAAGCATGTGCCTGATGGTCGTTTTTGGCCATTGCACAAAGAACTGTTTTAAAACTTTTAAAACCCCATCTCAAGACATCTGCTTTCTGCTCGAGGCGCTGCTTTAACTCTATTTTAGCGCAAGGACGTGACACAAGCTTTTTTCTTGCGTCCATCTGCACTGTTTTTAAATTGTTTTCCTATGTAAACAATTGCTAGAAAGACTTGTTGTGACTGACTAGTTTTTTTAGTGCAAGGACACCAAATGCATATTTGCCCTACATCTCAATGTTTTTTCAGCATCTCGCACAGGAGCGCTGCATTTTTAGACACCGTGTCAGGTTAAAAAAATGTAAACTTTTAAAAACACATCTAGAGACACCTGCATTATGCTCTATTCCTGCCACTTCATCTAGCTTTTTTAGTGCAAAAACACAAAACTGTGTGCATTTTTTTAAGCACAAGTACGTGACACCAAACGCATTTTTGCATTCGTCCATGCTGTTTTTCAGTTGTTTTCCTTTGTAAACGTGCTAAACAAGGACTTCTTTGATGGACTATTGTTTTTTTTGCTCATGGATGTGACACTGAACATCCTTTTTTTGTACCGTCTCACTGTTTTTTTCAGCATCTCACGCAGGAGCACCACGTTTTTTAGACACCATGTCAGGTTAAAAATAACTTTCAGCTTTTAAAAACGCATCTCAAGACCTCCTGTGTTCTGTTCTGTTCTGTTCGTGGTGTTTCATCTAGCTTTTTACAAACGTGGCACTGAACATTTGCCTTGTGTGCATTTGTGCTGCTTTACCATTTATTTATTTATTTATTTAGTGCAAGAACTCAACTCGTTGGGTCTGAACAGCCCAAGTGCCAAAGAGCTGTCAGTGTCTGGAGCTTTGTAACGATACTGACAGGACTTGAATACTGAAGTTATGAAGACCCCAAAATACTGCATGACCGTATTGTCGTCTAGGCCGATTGCATATTGTGCAGCTTAGCCTAACAGCTGGTTTTGTGTGTTATTGTTGAAGCCAGTCGACTGTTCTGTGGCATTTTCATGACACGGTCTGAACAGGAGTTGACATGCATTGTGAAGCGGCTTTGTGGTGCCGTGCTCAAGCGTGCCTTTCAGAAGTATGTGGAGGTGGGGGACGGGCAGAGAGAAAGAATGCATTTCTAGCTATGCTTCAAAAGGACACGGACACCAGAACATTGATAGTAATAGAGGATCCACTGTACTGTGTAATAATCAATTTGATTTCTGCAGTGCGTTTGTATCTGTATGAACAGAAGCGATCTCATCTTTCTATCAATGGCTGGGAAAGGGAGGGAGGATGGTCCAGGGTAAACTGCATATTAAAAATATGTTTCTGAAACATGGTCCTTCCCAAAGACCACAAAGACGGTCTGTCTGTCTGTCTGTCTGTCTGTCTATCTATCTATCTATCTATCTATCTATCTATCTATCTATCCCTTTTCCACTTTTCATATGTCACATACATGATTGAACGGGCTGGTAATATAACAGCTTCCTTTTTCTGCCCATTTATGGTTAGCAAATTATATGTCTGGACTTGAGCTATTTTAAATTACATTCCACATTATTGTGAGCAGCAGTAGCCTATAGGACTACCTGAACTGCCAATCAGGGATTCACTGATGATAATATAGACAGATTCATAAGGGGAAAAAATAAAATAAAATGTTGCACAGTACATTTAAAATAGGAACCATAAAATAGAAATCATTGAAAGATAAGAAAAAAAAATTTGAGAATTAAGTCAATCTTAATTCAAATTGAAAACAATCTTATTAGTACACAAGATTAAATCTATAGACTTTTTCTGCACTGATTTTGGAGTAAAAATTGTGGAATACTGGAGTACTAAACACCCTGAGAGCTGAAATCATAATCAAATTGGCCAAAATATTTAATACATGAAGATACAGTATGTCAAAGATTGTGAATGATATGGAATTCACCAATGGAAATTTTTAGTGCTTTCTATGTATAAGCCTTTTTTATAAGATGTTCAGTGTGTCTAGATGTGCATGGGTGCCTTCTTGAACATTGTGGCTTGAATCTTAGAAGAACACTTACATTTTTATATTTAATATTACAACATATATACCATAAACTGTAGTGTAGTGAAGATCTAGCTATTTACAAGGGGTCTAAAATAGACAAAGGTCTCTGTATGAAGGGCAATGACACATTATCAGAGTTTCCCATTTACCTGTTACCAGACCAAAATTTGATCTGTAACCTGTGTAGGTGCCTGTGGAAGGAGCTTTCTGTAAAGGCCTACTGGTTATATAAGTTCATCGTGTGTGTGTTTGTGTGTGTGAGGATTGAGGACACTCTGATACCAGAGCTTAACAGGTAAAGGTCACTGAGATGAGATGGAAATACCAGTGAACAGAGCCTAAGGAGGAAGGACAGGATGGTATTTGGTCCTGCTGATTCAGGACTTGATCTCATCATGAAGAGCTGAGTGTCATATCTGTGAGTTTCAACAGAGGGCACTACACATATCCACTTATACAAAACCACCAAACCACAGAAAGACTATTTCATCATTCTATTAAACAGACCTGCAATGTGTTGTGAGTTTTTAGCACTCTTTCAAAACTGCTACTTTAATATCTGGGTCCAGTGAAATGTTTAAGTGTTTAATTTAATCACAGATACGGGAAGCGTTTTCACACTTTGTGGTAATGAGGGAGATAGTAATGTGGGGAAGGTGCTAAATATACAGACTGGTGTGTGAATGTGTGAATTTTATCCCTTGCTACAGATGAATGTCAGTTTTTAGCATAATTTCAAAATTCAGCAACCTGTCTGTGCCGTATCCTATTGGTTAGTGCAACACTCTGACACTTTGAGCTGTGTTGTTCATGTGGGTGGTTTTGTTGCCCCCATAAAATTGTTGATTTAACAAAATAATTGTTTAATCATTTGAGTAAATGGGTTCATTTGAAGCTCTCCTAAAACCGTCCTCTCTCTCATATGAAGCATTGGGAAGTCTGATTCTTTTTATTGCATTGGTTCGTTTGGATGATTCATGTATGAAGCTCTCCTGAACCCGACCTCTCTTTCATATGATGCATTTGGAAGTCCAATTTATGTTAGTGAAACGGTTCGTTTGGACGATTCATTTCCTGTATATGAATCTCTTCTAAACTGTCCCCTCTCTCTCTCTCTCTCTCTCTCTCTCTCTCTCTCTCTCTCTCTCTCTCTCTCTCTCTCTCAAATGAAGAATTGGAAAGTCAGATTAGTTTCAGTGAATTGGTTTGTTCGTATGGTTCATGTAGATGAACAGTATTTAAGTACGATTCGTTCGAGTTTCACGCAGGAATATAATGATGATAATGCTTTGATGTAGTTAGGCCCTTAGGGTAGCTACAGGGACAGAATAAGTAAATATGTTAAATTATACACAATAAAATAATTAATGGTATTGTTTGAATTAATTACTTACGGTTTAGCTGCACTTTTAATATCAAACAGTAGGCTACTTTTTTTATTTTTATTAATAGGGTGTCTAGGCATTTTACAGGGCCCAGGTTTGAATCTGGTCAAAATGTCTGGTTTAGTTCCTCCCATTATTTCCTTTCCTCTCTATACTATCAAATATTTAAAGGAATAGGTCTAGTTCACCTACAAATTTAGATTCTGTTATTTACTTGTCCTATGTAAACAATTGCTGGGGGAATAATTATAATACCATATGGGTTTGGAACGATATGAGGGTAAATAATGACAGAATTTACATTTTGGGTTTAAGGGTTAGCTATCCACTTTTCTTTTATTATTATAAAACTAGATTTATAGAGGGTAGTAAGCTACATCACTGTTTGATCTTTCTAGCGCACGTCCACCAACAGTGTGCATCAAACCTAAGTAAAGCTGAACAATTCCCCTACGTCTGTTTTCCCTTCTTCCCCCATATCAAATTCTATGATGGAAGATGTTCTGTGGATACTCTCCCTTGGAGAGTCCTTGCATTGAGCTCCACTTTACAGAAATTGGCCTCTGCACCAACAAAGCCCAGCCGAGGGCTTCATGCAGCTGGTGACATTTTGATTGAGATATTTTGCCTCTGATAACATGCAAATTCCAGTGCAGAAGTGACATGAACTGAGTAGACATACTTTATTTTACTCTCCCTCCCTTTCGCTCTTTCTCTCTGCTCTGTTACTCGCCACGTGATGCTATCTATTACATTATGCAATCTGTATGAATTCAGTGACTACGGCTGTGTTTTAATAAAGCCACATGCCTTTCTGTCCTGTGGGCTGAGTCTGTGCACGTAATCAAACCACACTGAAAAACACAGAAACAACTCTGTCACTCATTTCATCAAATAAACACACACACTGTATATATTCATATGTTTCCTCTCTGCATATGAATGCCCTGCTGTCTGTGAATCTGCTCGGGATTTTGTAATTATTGAAAATGCCCGCTTGGATGAATTGCATTCATGTGTATTGAAAGGCTGATATGTGTCCACATATGCTGTGACCATCTCTGTAATTTTCATATTACATGCTCTCAAATCTGAGACATTTATTTCCTGATGTATTTTGAATATCCTGCAACTTTATGTTTATAATCCATTTCACACTTAGTGCAAACATCATGTATGTTATGGGGCATAAATCTGCAAAATTTCAATGGCTTTCCATCTAGAAAGTGGGATTATTTGATTGTATCAAAACTTTTTATAATTGTCTGTTTGTTTCCAGACTGATCCCACTGTGAATCTGGCAACAGTGGGGGGCTTGTTTTGATTATTGGGGGGTTACCTCCCCCCATACCCCCTAGAATTTACACCCATGCATCTCTCATTTAATCTAAGAACAGTGTCACATCAAATGCTCTAAACTGAAAATAGCTAATTTTAAATTAGCCTGATTTCAGAAATGACCAGTTAAAACCAGCCTAAACTGGTTGCCCAGGCTGGTCATTTGGCTGGTTTTAGATGGGTTTTGAACACTTTTTAGCTGGTCAGGCTGGAAGACCAGCTAAAAAAAAAAAAAAAAAAAAAGGTGTTCAAATCTCTTCTAAAACCAGCCTGACTTTGCTGAGTGACAAGCTAAAACCAGCCAACAAGTGTAGGTCTTTTCTGCAGTGTAGCTTTCTAGCTAAAAAAATAAATAAATAAAAATACATATGGCTGTGTCGTTTGATGTTCCAGGCATCAATCAGTCAGCTGTTTTAATCTTAACTAAGTTTCTGAACTGGGCTACATCATGGGAAATACCTGTTTGTGTCATATAACCATAGATCTTTAATGTTACATGTACGATCCAAACAACTGACACTGCTGTCTAGAAGCTGATGCCTGCATAAAACATGAATCACAATCCCAAATGATCAGCTGAAGAGCACATATCATGTATTAATACCTTAATTCTTTAATTAATTACCTGCTATGGCAAGAATTGGTCTTCACATGATTTATTGTAAAGACATTTTTTCAATAAGGCTGTTATGAATTTCAAAGATATATTTAGTTCCATCACTTTTGTGTGTGTGTTATGGCAGGTCCTTATTGATATAATTTTAAGTTCAGACAATAATTGATGCCGTGTTTTTCTAATCTTTTTCAGATGTTTCACGTGTACTGCCCCGTCAACTCTGAGCATTCGACTTACCGCTCCCAAACTGACATTCCAGTACCAGTACAGGATACATTTATGTGTAAAAATACAGCCATTACTTTCCTCTGATGTTATGTCAGACTTCTTTTTAGGAACATTTCCTTGTGTTTACATAAAAGTGCAATAAAACTTGTATAAATGATCATCAAGGTCTTCTTTGGGATACATTAGATTAGTTTACCCTGAAATATAAATTCTTCTATAATTTACACAGCCTCATGTCATTCAAAGCCAGCATGACTTTTTTTGTGAATAAAAGAAATTGCAAATGTTTACACATCTCTTTCAATTAAAGTAAATGGGGACTAAGGCTGTCAGTCCCTAACATTCTGCCTGACATCTCCTGTTGTGTTTAACAGCAGTAAATCATAGGAGATTTGAACATGAGATTAGATTAGTTTCAACTGTATCATTGTGTGGAGTACTAGAGCAAATTAAGAAATATCGAGCCAATGAAATACAGTACCATCCAAACAGAAGTGCAAATAGCAATATGTATTTAAATTATGGTGTAAGTGTTGAGAATGGCAGGTAACTATTTCAGTGCAAAATAATAATGCAAAAATAAAGAACCTAGACTTGGTCTAGTGTCATCATTTTCAAAGAGGCAGGATTGATGGGTAAAAAGGAGGTATAATACATGGCCAACTGAGAATGAGTAGATTAAATTTTTAAAAATCTTTTACCAAAGCAATTTTTAGCTCAGTATGATTTTAGGAGAGCATGTCTCTAAAATAAAAGTGACAAAAGTATTTGTAAATGATAATAATAAAATAAAAAATAAACTAAACTCACAGTCTCCTCTGTCTCTTACAAAATCATAATACAAATAAGAATGTGGTATGTTTTAGTTTTTTGGGGGGGCAATTAGGTGTGTAGCTGCATACACTCAAGAAAAAGAAAGAAAAAAAAAGGATAGTTGATAACAAAAGACAACACTAAATTTGGGATTTTATATGCACACACAAACACTGAATTTAAACAGCACAGCTGGAATCTTGCAGCATCCGAACTTCCTCATTAAAATGGCATGGTGCCATCAGGTCTCTGGGAGAGATAAAGAGAAAGACAGATACAGAAAATAATTAAAATTACTCATTTCATACCATGTCTGTTAAGACTAAACACTTTCTATCTCTTTGTGATACCGAACAGAGAGCACCATTTCTCCAGTATCCTCCCAATTCTTTGATCCTCCTGAACCCCACAGTCATATACCAATATGTTGAATGCACGTTGTTTACATAATATTTCTCATCAGTCTCATCTCATTGTCTGCCAGAACACTCACATAAAAGTGCTAAAGAAAGCAAAATATGGTCTTTGAAATGTAGTCTGTGAAACATATTACTTCATTGATGAAATACAGTGAGATTGTAAAATTTTTATAATACCAGTTTCTAAACCTGACACAGCATCCAACAAGTGTTAAATGCAACATTAACAATCAATGTTTTGACAACACAAACATTTCCCATGATGTAGCCCAGAAGTTCAGCTTAGAACCTACCCGTAAACTGCAATGAGATTTTCTTTGCTGTTTTAATGATCTTCACCTGGGTATGGTTGTATGGGATCAAAATCCCGTCAAAAGTATTGTGGTCACAGATCCAAAAATAACAAGTGTTATCAAAATAATAAGCGTGAATCAAAAAATAATAAGTGCAAATTTCAAAATAATAAGCGCAGATCAAAACATAGCAAGCATGAATCAAAAATATATAAACACATTTAAAATATTCTGCAATATATATATATATATATATATATATATATATATATATATATATATATATATATATAAAATTAAAGTCATCAAAATTGCAAACAAAATCATGTTTTCCTTGGTTATATTACTGTTTTTTGTGCTCTCTGACAATTTTTCTCATATTTAATATATATATATATATATATAAAAAATAAAAAAATAAATAAATAAATATATATATATATATATATATATATATATATATATATATATATATTTTTTTTTTTATTATTATTTATTTATTTTATTTTTTTTATTTTTTTTGGTATGCTTACGCTGTATTTTTCTTTGCTTTTGTTTCCAAGTTCTGCACTTGGTTTTCCAAAACTTGTGAGAAGAGTTTCATGTAAATCAGGGACCGTTTTGCATCCCTATTGGTTCACTAGTTCTTGATCGACAACTCCTCCTCTAGCCAATCATTCAAAAAGGGGAGGTGACGTCACTTCAATGTGACTCTGACGGCTGCTGCTCAATATTATATTATTTGTGGTTGATTGATACGATGCTTGTGTCTGTTTTGAGTATTTTATGCCAGCTCTAGGAAATAATGTGTTGTCCGAGTAGGCCATTGTCATAGTTCGTTAACACATGTATCGAGTCAGCTGAATTTAGTTAGCAGAGTCTTTAGTTTAGGCATTATTTAAGACTTCCTTGTTTGTAGGTTATTGGCTGCATATCTAAAAAAAAAGTGAATGTTTGATGCATGTTTTTACTAGCTGTACCAATGTAGTCGCGAGTTCAGAACCCAACTGAGTTGCATTGGAGTGACGTCACCTCCCCTCTTCGAATGACTGGCAAGAGAAGGAGCTGTCGATCAAGAACTAGTGGACCAATAGGGACGCAAAACGCCCCCTGATTTACATGAAACTCTACTCACAAGTTTTAGAAAACGAAGCGCAGAACTTGGCAACAAAAACAAAGAAATATACAGTGTAAGCGTACAAAAAAATTAAAGTATGATCAAAATTGTCAGAGAGCACAAAAAACAGTAATATAAACAAGGAAAACATGATTTTGTTTGCAATTCTGATGACTTTTCTTGAATTTTTCTGTTGTCGTTTTTTTTGCAGCATATCTTAAATGTGTTTACATATTTTTGATTCATGCTTATTTTTTGATCTGCGCTAATTATTTTGATCTGCGCTTATTATTTTGATCTGCGTTTTTTATTTATTTTTGCGCTTATTATTTTTTTATCTGCGCTTATTATTTTTTGATTCACGCTTATTATTTTTGGATCCGTGACTGCAATACTTTTGACGGGATTTTGATCCCATAGTGTTGCACCAGCTGTGCATAAGGTGGCACATAAGTGTAAAGTTCACACTAAGGGCTTAGTAACTACTAGTTAGTTTGTAACTAAGTCAGTGCTTAATTTGGTTGCACCACATGTTCTTAAGGCAAGACTTAACTAGTAGGTCGTAAGCTATCCGTAAAGTGATGCGTAGTCACATAATATGACTTTTAACTGTATTGATCCTATAAACAGCCTTCAAATTTGTACACAGAAATGTTAAAAAGCTGTGAATTTCAGTTTGATCTTGTTAAGGTTGATGTTCAAAACTTGTTTGCTCACGTAACTGTCAGCTGTAATAAATTATATTCCCATTAAATACGATATGTAATAAAAGTAGATTTGATAAATAGTATATTTGCCCTGTGTAAATAACAATATATAGGAACTGTATCTAAAATAAATAAGGGGTGATAAATAAATACTAACACAACAGTCTGGAAAAATAGACATTTATTCATTTTAATATCCTATATATATTTTGAATGTGTTGAAACTTTACACCGGGCAACACACCCTGAAGACTGCACCGTTAGAATGGTTTCATGCTGAAGAGCCACTTAAAAGTAAGTTTTTTTTCTCTCTCTCTCGTAAATGTAAAAGAGTGTAAATGTCAACATCATATATGTCGAAAGGATTGATGCCTGTCACGCAAAATATGAGCTCATTGATGTCATAAAATATCAGTCTGCTTTTTTATTCAAACCGTTACTCCTGTTCGGAGGCTTCCATAAATATTTAGTTTATACATTACGTTATACCTAAATTTAATGGTGCAACGCTCACATATTTAGTAGTGCGTGAATTGTGACTTAGTGCCCATTTACGCCAACTAGGCTAAGTTGTAACTTACGTACAGCTGATGCAACCAGCCCCTGTTCATGTTTGAGCAGTAAGCTAGAGTCGCACTGGAGTGTCGTCAACTCCCCACTTTGATTGATTGGCTAGATTAGAGCTGTCAGTCTAGAACTAGTGGATCATTGGGGACGCTAAACCCCACCCTCTTTTGAATGAAACTCTACCTGCAAAATTTGGAAGCACCGGTAAACAATTTGGAAGGGAGAGCAAAGAAAAACAGCGGAAGTGTGCAAAAAATTTAAATATGAGCAAAAAAATGTCAAAGACAGCAAAATACAGAGTAATATGACCGAGGAAAACATTATTTTGTTTGCAATTCTTATGATTTTGCTTTCATTTTTCTTTTCTTTTGTCTTATGCAAAACAGTTTCTGTGTTTTTAATTTTATGATACATGCTTATTATTATTTTTATCTGTGACCGCAATACATTTAACGCCATTTTGATACCATACAGAACCCATGTCTCGGAGGTTGCTTGTGCAAAACACTATCAGTAGCACTAGAAGGAAATGTGTTTAAGCTTGAATTTATGCAAAATGTCTGTAAAGTGGAGCTCAATGCAATGACTCTCCAAGGGACAGAACATCTTCCATCTTAGAATTTGATATGGGGGAATAATGGTTTGTCAGTTATTTGGCTGGATGGGGTCGATTTCAGGGTACATGAACTTTCGGAAGCAACATGCCGATTTCCCGTGTAATCATGTTGCTGTTTCTCTTCTATAATGGTCATAGAAGCTCTGTTTAAAAACTAGACAGCATATAGGCATCATAGGTGCACTGCGATGTAAAAGCTGTTCCTTAAGGTAGGAGGCAACAATATGCTGCCTTCTAAGATACCTCATTTTGGCCAAATTCTAAGACAGAATTGCTTGTATCTTTGGCAGATATTACCCATAATTTGTGTGTGCTATGTATTGTTTGCGCTTACTAAAGTATTGTCTTATTAGCTTAGCAAAGCATGCAATAGTGGTGGTGATTTTGATTCATTTCAGTGACTCGATTCTTTTGATTACTTTCACCAAAAAGATTCATTCAGATTCGTTCATTAACCATTTATTCAAGTTACACTTTTGCGCCAGTAGATGGCCCAAATGATCATCTTTTCAGTAATTGCATTGAACCAAAAGCACAAGAGTCATTCATGACCAGAATAAGTCTAATCATCCTTTATTAAAATGTGTGCGTCTACAATTCTAATAAGAGACTTCAGCACTGCAGAGAGGCTTAATTTTTACTGAGACAGAGAAAAAGTTCAAGAAAAGACTAAATATCTTACACTGTGCCTCAAAGCACAATATTTCTATCTGTAATTTGTCATTTTAACTGGACGTCTTCAATCAGTTTTACATATTTATAAATTGGGGATTATGTTTTGTGCATACCTATAAACTTGTCTTAGAGCATTTCACCCCTTTCTCTGAACGCGACTGACTCACATGCCGAACTGAACAAAGGACATGCCTCCTCTCGTTCAGCAAATCCTCATTTATGAACGAGATGACTGAGTGAGCCGTTAATTTAGTTCGCAAACGAGTTTACCAGTACCTTCAGTTCGCTCATATACGACACCTCTCATCTCGTCCAGGCTCAAATGACTGAACAAGTTCAGTGAAGGAGTGTATTCATTCAGCGGGTCAAACCAATGATATGCTCCTTAACAGCCGCACTCAAATGCTATAGTCAGTCTTTACAGGCATGAAAAGCCACCAAAGCAGTCTCACACTTCAAACTAGAGTGCATTGACTTCGGGAGAGACGTAAGTGAACGAGAAAAATGAGATCCTGAATGGATATTAATGAGAAAGATTCGTTGACTTAAAAGATTTGTTCAAAAAGACTGATTTGCTCATAAACGAAACATTACTAACATGCAACAAACTCTACAGAGAGCAACAGTTGGAATCTGAATGTAAAATCCCATTAATTTCACCATATAGAAATTGCAAAAACATATGACATACAGCATGGACTCCTTTTCTATCCCAACTAGTTCTCATAGCACCACATTACAAAACCTGATTAAAATTCTTTTTACATGGCTCGTTGCATATATATCATGGTTTACTGGTGAAATGAACACTCGAAGTGCTACAACAAGAACTTTTATTCCTTTTCACACAAATCACAAGAAAAACAGCACATTATCAGTTTAAACATGTTCTTTTTGCCCTGTTCCTCACACAATGCTATCTAGTGATCTAAACATTTTTACTATAGTGCATGACTTGTAAGGTGATGCATTTTAATGTTTGCATTACATAACCAAATACAGTATATTTACAAGCTTGTTAAAAACATGATCAAATTGTGACACGTGAACCGAAAGTGTCATAGAAGCACTACAAACTGACTTTGCTTTAACATGTCTGTATTGTTGTGATTCATTTCTGAGCTGGTAGGTTTGAATTCGGTTTAAGGCTTAGAAGTCTTTATTAAAGATTTTATTTTTTATTTTTTACATGCCTATGGGGAAATTAATGGGATTTAAAATTAAATTTAATGGGAAACATGCTTCTGGAAACAAGGCCACTGAAAAAATGGGTGTCACAGTTGCACTCTATTGGAATCAACAGTCAGTGGATAGACTGCCTACAGTATATTGAGTGTCACATCCAAATCAGTCCCTTATGAGGTTCCTTTTCATTTAGCCTGCTACTGTACATTAGAAGGTTGCTACCTTTGTAGGCAGTGTATTAAAAAGGCAGCTCACATTCTTTTGCACCAGAGCTAATGCCTATAAATTGGGATAAATGTAACAAAAAGCATCATGTTTGCACTTATAAAGCATATACTTATTGCTCCTTTTGAATCTCTCAATCTTTAATTTTTTCTTTGTGATCTTGAGCATGAGCACCCAAGAGAAGTAAAACTGTACAGATATTTCAGAGCAAGCTTTTTTCAGTATGATGTCCTGTTTTTTTGTTTTGAAGTTCTTCCTTTCTGCTCTTCTGACACCCATGTCATCCAGAAGAAGCTTGGAGGAGGGGGGTTTTGCACCACCTTGGTCCATCAGTGTAATTGTTTTGTAGGCTGGGGGATATTTTTAGCCCACCAAAGGTTGGTCCCTTTTGTTATTACACAAAGGCTTGACAACCCTACTCACAGTCATGTCTCTTTGAAGGAGTAATGCTGTTGAGAATTACCTTGGCCTTGTGTCCCGGGTTCTCCTGTGTGGCGAGGCTTTGATCAGAGTGAATCTTTTGGTCCTAACATCTCTTTAAAGCCATGTAAGGTCTATTGCAGGTTTGCCACAGACATCTCCTGAATGCTGTTACACTTGTCTTGTCGAGTGTTTATAATTGCTTTTCTGGCAGGTCTTGACTCTGTCGGATTGGTGGTTCTTAACTTTGCCACCATGTTAATGCTCTGATAAGGTCGATACACAGTACAGCGTGTGCTACTTTACCTATAACCTGTGAGAGGGTACTGTCACTCAGTTGTTCACAAGATCTAAACATTCTAGTGTTAGATGACCAATAGAAGAGTTATTTAAAGAACTGTATATAAAGAGTGGTGAGATTTCTCGTCGTTGGGCTGATTTTTTTTATTTTTTGTTGGGTTGAAAGTAATAATAAAGGGACAATTAACCCAAAAATTACAATTCTGTCAGAAACAGACAAAAAATTTAATGTTGACTGATAATCTTCCCCTCGACCGTAGCTCTGAAATCTTATTTGTGCTTGTGTTCAATACAAAACATCTATATGCATCACATTGCGTTTAGTCACGAGACGCTCAAGAAC
This sequence comes from Myxocyprinus asiaticus, assembly GCF_019703515.2. Lineage (NCBI taxonomy): Eukaryota > Metazoa > Chordata > Actinopteri > Cypriniformes > Catostomidae > Myxocyprinus > Myxocyprinus asiaticus. The sequence continues at coordinate 28,913,744 of NC_059387.1, forward strand.
TTTTGATGTGTAGACATCAAATCTGGTACGACGAGTTTTGAGGGTGTGTTTGAAATGTAAAAGCTCAAATTTGAGAGCTACAATGGAAGGAAACATTTTCAGCAAATAACGACTTGAATTTAGCCATTTCTCACACAAGGTATTGTATGGCTTCAGAAGACTTGAAAATGGCAGATGTATGCAGACTACTTTTAGGGTATGTTTTTTGTGCTTTTATTGGCCCATTTTGGTGCTTGACAATATGAATTCACTTATGGAACAAAAATAGATCAAATGTTCGGCTAAATAAAATTAAAAAATAGTGTTTTGGACAACATGAAGGTGAGTAAATGAATCAAGAATTTAGATTTTTGGATGAACCTATCTTTTTAATGCACAATATTTATAGAAAAAAAATTATTTTAGATTTTATTATGTTAAATTATATTATGTTTGACTTGTATATGGGGTTGAAATCACAAGTTTTGAAATAAATTATTTGCAATGTATATTTGTGAACCTGAAATGTAGAAAAACATAGTTACCCTTAAGATCATTTAGATAGGATGACTTCCAAGATGAAAAAATGGCAAATAATAATAATAATAATAATAATAATAATCTGTCTTTCTAATCACTCTGTCCCAAAGTGTAATAATAAATTCAGTGATACACTGTATTTTTATGGAAAGAAACTGCACAGTTCATTATAAAATGTTCCGTTAGTTAGTGTCATGTTCTTGTAAGATTAGTTATACTGTCTGCAAATCAGCATTAACTGCACTCGCATGCACCTTATACATCTGCATGATTTAAAAGCAAAATTGAATTAAATCACTTTTCATTTACAGAGAAAGGTAACTCTCCTACTGGAGACAGCTGGCGTGGGCATCCTATATTCTGCAATTAAATGTTTCCAGTCTGCCAGTGGGCCATGTTCAGAATAGTGTCCAATGCCACCATGCCTCATCTGAGTTGGCATCAGCCTTCCCTGTCAAGGATTTGGCAGGGCTGTGGCACCAAGCACCATTAAAAACCTTCTGGAATTTCACAGATTTTGGCAAAGGCCTTATTTTTTTCAGAACAGAGTAGCAGGGCCAGGGGATGCTATGTTTGGACAGTAGAGTGCAGAGTTGGGTTTCCACACCCCTCCCTCCAGATCTTGAATCTACCCTTTGGGGACAAATCAGAAATGTCTTTGGTTTTCCAGATGTAAATATGCTCCCAGATTCATCTGATTGTTTGTTTGTTTGTTTTTTTTTTTTGTTTTTTTTTTTTTTTTTTTAAACTGACATTGGTGTGCTATGCGTTAAAAGTTAACTATAATTAACTTTACATGGTGTCTTAAAAAATCCAGACAGATCGCACTGTGAATTCGGCAAAAGTATGTCAAACGTTTTGCTGCTGAAAGCAGTCTGTGCTTACTGAAATTCAAATCACTGCCCCCAATGGCCGAAGCTGGAAGTGTTGTTGAATGTATGGGCACATGTGAGCTCCAGGTGCTGGGTGAAATGTCCACAGTGGCGCCAAAAGCAAGTTGTATATTTAGTTGTAAATTAAGTAATTCAGTCAACAGGATCTCTACCCCCTAACCCAAACCCCAACCCCAACCCTAAACCTAACTGTCAATGGAGTAGAAAGGTAATTTTAGAGGGAAAATGCAACCTCTGAAACCAGAAGTGGTGACTCAGAGGTTGCTTGTGCAATGTGCTATAGGGAAATATATTCATGCTTGAATTGATGCAATAATGTCTGATGGGGGATGGTGCTTGTCAATAATTCAGCTGAATAGGGTTGAATTCAGGGTACACTTTAGGCAGTGGCGGCCCGTGCATTTTAAGTCTTCAGTCCGATGCCATTAAGAAAACACAGTTTCACAATGATGCCTATCATACATTACGTTGCAGTCAACTAATAATACCAATTGACATTTTAAAAACACGTCAATGTACGAAAGCCAGAACCAAGAAGGTCTAATACCAAGAAAAAGTTCCGTAATAATATTTGCGATTTAAATTTTGCTTGCAATACATTTTGTTTTGTCAGGGTACACGGTTACTTTTCAAAACTTGATCTGACACTGAATGCTCAAGCAGCCTAATTTACACTTAGAAAACTCCTGATGTTGCAGTAACAATGCAAAAAGCACATACCAGTTTGCTTGAAGTGAAAATCAGTCCTCCTTTCCTGTTTAATTAATCAATCGCACGATCATGCAGAACATCTCTGGTTTTTAAATCCATAAGGATCTCTTTCTCTACGGCATGAACAGCAGTGATGACAGCCAACTCGTCAGCAAGATCTCGCGCTCTTCGCTTTCAAATTACGTACATCACTTAAAGCATGATTGCGTCACTCAAGGCCAGCTAGAAGGCCTGGACTGGGACATATCCTAAAGACCACACCCATCAAGAACAAATAAATCAATCTGATTGGCTGATGAATCTGACAGTCTGACTTTAGATGTCGATTCACTTACACTATTGAGGGATTCTGTGGAAATTCTGAAGGCATGACAGGGTGGAGCTCAGACTCACACGCTGCTTCAGCTAAGGAGCATGGCTTCAGGCATGCAATTTGCGAAACAGTTGTCACACTTTGCTTGTAAGAATTGAGGAATAAATTCTGATTGGATATACTTTTTGTTTGTAAAACTCAGCAAAAAAAGAAACGTCCTCTCACTTTCAACTGCTTTTATTTTCAGCAAATGTAACGTGTAAATATTTGTATGAACATAAAAAGATTCAACAACTAAGACATAAACTGAACAAGTTTCACAGACATGTGACTAACAGAAATGGAATAATGTGTCCCTGAACAAAGGGAGGGGTCAAAATCAAAAGTAACAGTCAGTATCTTGTGTGGCCACCAGCTGCATTAAGTACTGCAGTGCATCTCCTCCTCATGGACTGCACCAGATTTGCCAGTTTTTGCTGTGTGATATTACCCCACTTCCACCAAGGTACTTGCAAGTTCCCAGACATTTCTGGGGGGAATGGCCCTAGCCCTCACCCTCCAATCAAACAGGTCCCAGACGTGCTCAATGGGATTGAGATCCGGGTTCTTCACTGGCCATGGCAGAACACTGACATTCCTGTCTTGCAGGAAATCATGCACAGAACGAGCAGTATGGTTGGTGGCATTGTCATGCTGGAGGGTCATGTCAGGATGAGCCTGCAGGAAGGGTACCACATGAGGGAGGAGGATGGCTTCCCTGTAACGTATAGCATTGAGATTGCCTGCAATGACAATAAGCTCAGTCTGATGATGCTGTGACACTGCCCCAGACCATGACGGACCCTCCAACTCCAAATCGATCCCGCTCCAGGGTACAGGCCTCTGTGTAACACTCATTCCTTTGACGATAAACGCGAGTCCAACCATCACCGCTGGTGAGACAAAACCGCGACTCATCTGTGAAGAGCATTTTTTGCCAGTCCTGTCTGGTCCAGCGAAGGTGGGTTTGTGCCCATAGGCGACGTTCTTGCCAGTGATGTCTGGTAAGGACCTGCCTTACAACAAGCCTACAAGCCCTCAGTCCAGCCTCTCTCAGCCTATTGCGGACAGTCTGAGCACTGATGGAGGGATTGTGCGTTCCTGGTGTAACTCGGGCAGTTATTGTTGCCATCCTGTACCTGTCCCGCAGGTGTGATATTCGGATGTACCGATCCTGTGCAGGTGTTGTTACACGTGGTCTGCCACTGCGAAGGTGATCAGCTGTCCTTCCTGTCTCCCTGTAGCACTGTCTTAGGTGTCTCACAGTACGGACATTGCAATTTATTGCCCTGGCCACATCTGCAGTCCTCATGCCTCCATGCAGCATACCTTAGGCATCACTCAGATGAGCAGGGACCATAGGCATCTTTCTTTTGGTGTTTTTCAGAGTCAGTAGAAAGGTCTCTTTATTGTCCTAAGTTTTTATATCTGTGACCTTAATTGCCTACCGTCTGTAAGCTGTTAGTTTCCTAACGACAGTTCCACAGATGCATGTTCATTAATTGTTTATAGTTCATTGAACAAGCATGGAAAACATTGTTTAAACCCTTTACAATAAAGATCTGTAAAGTTATTTGGATTTTTAGAAAATTATATTTAAAATACAGTGTCCTGAAAAAGGGACGTTTCTATTTTTGCTGAGTTTAGATGAATTAGGAGTGGAAAGCGATTGAAAATACATAGGCATAAAGGTCAATGAGAATGAAAGGATGAAAAAATATTTATTTATTAGGTATGTTACACCAGCAGACAAGGCTTTGCTGGCCCTGAGAAATCCACACTGACTTTAGGAAGCAACATGGAGATTTCCTGTGTGATCATATTGAAAAATATGACACTCATGCCACAAAACCAGGGAGACACACCATAACAGCCAATGACTATTAATTAAGCCTGTATGATGGCAAAACTCATTTGTTGATTTCCTTTGATGTTGTAATTGCGATTAATTAAAATTGATAACATTTACATTAAAATACTAATTTTGTGTGGGGCATAGCCTATGCATGCCATATTCAAGATGTAGGCTACACAACCAAAACAAATTGAGAACCATGTTCCTTAATTACTTTATTGCCATTTTAAACATTAGTAAGAAACCGATGTGCCTATACAGTCAACTTCACATTGGCCCTCTAAGCAGCATGAAAAACAAAAATGCCATTCAAATTTTGAATAAACTGCACACAGAAAGTGAGCAACAGAAAAGTCTGTGATTTGTTAAAATGAGCAATCGCTGCAAAAACGTGTAAATAAAAAGTTTTGATGCAATGATAGTATACCTAAATGGAATGCTGTAGTTAACACACGTACCTTTGGCAAAGGCTTTATTTTTACCGAACCGAGTGGCAGGGTCGTGGGATGCTGTGTTTGGTGAGACAGTAGACTGTAAAGTCTGTTTTCTACGCCTTTTCCACAAGCTCTTGAATCTACCCTTTGAGGATGATGCAAGAATCATGGATTGTTTCAGGTGGTTTAGCTGCTAATATCTTAGCAAACCCTAAAAGACATCAATTAACGGTCACGCAAAGCCCTGGTGCTCTTGTATCCGTGCAGCGAGGCCTGCGGGTGGGAGAGGGCAGCCTTTTAGAGCACTAGAGAAAGCAGATGTCTCTAAAGTGGTCCCTGGACAGGCACACTGATAAATGCTAATGGAAGTGATTACCTCAGCCAGAAAATGGACCTCTTTGACACAGAGTATCAGCAGAGGCCAAAACAAGCTTATGGGTTCAGTTTGGACTGAGTGACTGCTGACTGAGACTAACATTCTGCCTAACATTTTCTTTTGTGTTCCACAGAATAAAAAGTCCTAGGGGTTTTAAACAAATTGGAGATAACAGAATTAAAATTTTGGGTGGACTATCCCTTTAAACACATGGGCCTAACACAGTCCATGTAAAAGATAAATGAGACGTGTGCTATTACAGACCACAGAGAGACGCAATGTTGTGTAGAACAACAAGGAATCAGAGCCGGTCACTGCTGTGCATTCAATGACCCTGAGCGAGACAAACCTGGAACATGTACCAACTCCACTGATCCTTTCTGCACTGCTGAATACACACACACACACACACACACACACACACACACAGAGAGAGAGAGAGAGATAGAGAGAGAGAGAGAGAGAGAGCGAGCTGTATCTGTATCCTTAACCTGAAGGAGGTGAGAAATACCCTTGGGATTATCCTCCCTACCCTGTGTGCAAACAACCTGAGCCCAGAGTCGCTCTGCAGGGACACTCCCAGAATGCCGAAGTACCACAGATTTCTCTCTCTCGGGAGCTGAATATGTGCAAGTTCCACCCTGGCTTTTTCTGCTGGAAACAATCAATAGTTCTCCTGAATTCCACAGTTCCTAACGTCTGCAGCAGTGTTTGGACTCTAAAAAGAGTCATTAGCTCCATTCCAAAACCAAGTGAGCTGCCTACTTAGTAGAGTAGTCTACTGCTGGAAAAACACCTTCAACCAGCAGAAGTTTTTTGTTGGACTTCACCCATTTAAGGTTTCAGAAAAGTGCATAAAACTAGCCTTCAAATGCTTCTTACATAGGTTTTAGAACAAAGCACTGGTTGTCTGATGAAGACCCTTGGCAGCTCTGTGTGTCTGTGAAAGAACAATGGTCAATTGTTTATTTTGCAATGACAAATGTAAATGTATTTTACTTCAAAAACAAATTTTAAGTAAATTAATACCATCGTGTTATGAATGAGTTAATAGCCCACCAGTTTGCACAAATACTTTGTTACTGTACTTAAGTACAGTTTTTCAATATTTGTACTTTACTTGAGTATAAATACTTCTTTGGACTTTTACTTCACTATACTTTGAAGAGAAAATCGATACTTTTACTCCGATACATTTCTCCGGACACTTTTGTTACTTTTGCGACTGAACACCACAAAAAATAACAAGCTGTACATGCAATAAATTATTGGATGAATCAAATGTAAAAGATTCGACTCAAATGATTCTTTCACGAATCAGATGTCTGATTCGTGAAAGAATCATTTGAGTCGAATCTTTTACATATGATTCCTTTGCACTGATCAAAAATATTCCAAAAGCGTTCTGAATGATTCAGAATGAATAAAAAAAAATCACAGGCGAAGCGCACGCCAGATAATGTGTGTTGCATCGTCTGTCTCCATTGGAGAAGATGCGTAACTGCTCATGTAAGTTTAATTGTGTTTTTTGACTAATTCATTTGATAAGTGTAAGCTTATACATTATGAAAGCTGTGAAATAATGCTAAAGTTATGTGCTGTCAGTCTCCCACATTTCCAGAAAACCTGTTCATATCAAAATCAAACGCGTTTACCTTTTACATTTAACCAAGGTGCGATGTGTATGAATAATTACCAGTGCGCATGAAAATGTCTAACAATATTTGGGTGTTCTGGGTGGTTGCTAAAGTGTTCTCTTTGCTTTTTAGCACACTGATGCTACAGTCTTTTGAATACATGATGTTTGATTTGATGTTCTTATGTGCCGTATATACAGTATATATAGCCTGTACTTTCTGGAAAGCACTTTGGTCACCTGAAGTTGTTTTAAAATGTGCTATAGAAATACATTTGTATTGTATTGTATTGTACAGTACGTGGTAACTGGGGTGTTCTGGAAAGTTGCTGAGGCATGCCATGCAGTTGTCAAGGTGATGTGCTGTGTGTTTTAGCTCATTGCTACAGTAGGCCTGTGTGGTTGTCAGGTTGTTACTATACATTTGCGAAGTTGTTTTCTGTGTTTGTAGCACATTGCTCTGCAGTTGTTAGGGTGTCTAGGTGGATGTCAGGTTGTTGGTACCCTGTTGTTAAGTTGTTTTAACTGTGTTTTTAGCACATTGCTGTGCAGTTGCTAGGGTGCTTTGGGTGGTTGCCATGTTGTTACTATGATGTTGCCAAGTTGTTTTCTGTGTTTTTAGCACATTGCTATGCAGTTGCTAGGCTGTTCTGGGTGGTTGCTTATTGGCCCAAATGAAAAGAGCCCAGTCTCTATTCTGGCCACTAAATACGACTCAGCTCCCTCCTTCAATGTTACAATTTGTTATGAACTGTTCGTTTTTTGTTTTTTTCTCTCTCAATCATACTGTATGTCTAATCCACATATGTTAACACATAGCCAATATAAACACTATTTCAGTTGTGTTGCGGTTTAAACTGCGTTCAGGTCCTCCTGGGAAGTTTGCACTTACAAGTTCAGAAGTTGTAATTTCAATGTAATGAGTGTTTATCACTTTCTGAAAAAGCAGGAAGCACCAATACAATGACATGTATATGTATTCACATGCACACTGCATATTAGGTGTGTCTTATTTGATCATTCTTGTTTGTCCACATATATTGATGGGAAATGTGGTTTTGTTGCACAAGCCTGTCATCTCATTTAAACTAGCTAAATGAGTCTTATTTTCTGGCAAGCTTTATTCTTCATCAATAGGACAAAAATCTAAACTGTACAGTCACCAATTTGCTTGATTCTTGCCATGCTTCTTAAATTGACATGCCCCCATCTCAGAAATGGGCAATCCAAGACAATCTCACTAGATTTACGACTTTGTGGTGGTGTTCATGTACACTAATGGGTGGACTGGCCATAGGGAGAACTGAGACTTTTCCCGGTGGGCCGGTTGCGAAACGGGGCCAAACGGGCTGCAAACGGCATGGTGATATTCCGAAGTGGGCCGCGACATGCATCTACCACCAAACTAAAGGTGTATAAAAGTAATCCATATGACTCCAGTGGTTTAATCAATGTATTCTGAAGCAATCCAGTTGGTTTTGGGTGAGTAAAAGACCAAAATAACTTTTTCACAGTAGTCTACGTCTAGCTCTTCCATTTCAATGCTGCATTCAGGAATATAATCTCTAATGAACAAATTATTCATTTTGTTAAAAAAATAAAAAAATAAAAAAAGATCAATATTGTATTACACCGAATATTATTGTATCGTGTATGCTGCATGTGCTGTTTTTATGCCAGAGCAGAAACTGCCTAATCTGCCAACCGTCTCTGCAGGTTTTAAAACTATTGTTACTTGAGGGGGATATCCAGATTATTTACTGTAAGAACATTATTTAATGACTGAAACTAAAACTCAATATGAACAAAAATGTTTTAATCAGTTATCAGCGTCCAAAAATTACGATTTTAAGAACCCCCAATGCTGATATCAATGAGAGCAAATGCAAGGATAGGAAAACACATTTTTAACCTGAGGTAATCTTTCCAACCCTGGAACTGCTTTTTAATAACATCTGAAACGAAACAGTTCACCCAAAAATCTAAATTCTGTCATCATGTTTTTCTATACGCATTTGACTTTCTGTCAAGACTTTCTGTCTTTATAAAGTGTTTAGATCTAAATTAGAATCTGAATCCTAGATTTTCAGTGTGAACCCCAACTGGAGCTCTTAGTGTAGTATTTTTGTGGCTGAACTGCACGTTTCGAATGTTGCTAATCGCAACCAAGCACTACAAAAATCCACTAGAAGCATAAGTTAGAATAAAACCGAGAACACAAACAAAGTAACAGCCAAAACATAAAAGAAAAGAAGCCATTTTAAGATATTATCCATAATATGTTTTTCTTTCCCAGTGCCATGAGTACTATAGAGATCTGTGCATGGGGTATTAAGCTTGTTTTTTCCCAGTAATGCATTCTTCAGGGAGATTAGATGAGTAAAAGTGACCTCACCTCCTGAATTGATGTCATTTCCATTGCTGGCTGAGTCCTCAGAGAGAAGCCACAACGCATCGGCCGTATGTCATTATGCCAATAATCTGTTCATTAAATGAATCACTTTGCAGGAATCATGAACATAATCGCCAATTAGCTGCAGCGCAAGATATACCCTATATCTGTGACCTGTAAATGGGGGCTACGTTAAACATACAGTTGACTTTTAAAGAAGCATGTTCTATGGATCAAAAATATGCAAATGTTAACAGTGAAAAAAAAACCTGACAAAAAAATAAATAATAAAACTCCAGTGGTACTATGGTTCAGGGATGGTATCAGGTAGTTGGTTGAGTCTCAGTCATATTTCACCCAAAAATCAAAAAAGGAAAAATGAGAAATTTTATTTTTAATAAAGAAAATGAAACATATTTTAGGACAATGTATACTTTCAAATATATATAAAGTTATTATACATATATATATATATATATGAAAATGATATCAGAATGCAAACATCTTAATGATCTTGTTTAAAATTGGCTTAATTTTCTGTATGTAAAATATATTTCTTTCTTTTTCTTTCTTTTGGTTTTGTGGTGGAAATATGACCCAGACATTTTTTTGACCTATTTCTTGAGATTAACCCAGTAATTCCATGATTTTTAATATATACCATACCAGGGTCAGAAATTACAGTTCTGGTGACAAAAATGCCCTCGAAATGCGAACTGCTGGGGGCATCATAATAAGTTCTTCTATTTTATTTGTACCAACTGATACATTTCTTAATATTCTATTCAAGACCTATATTAAATGAAACATATAAAATTACTTAGATTGCAGCTTCATGAAAAAGTACATTTATGACACTGAGCCCGTTTACATGCACATCAATATGTTGATTACTCCCAAATATCAGCTTATTTAAAAAAAATCAGACAAAGCAAGAAATCCGTGTTTATAAGACATTTGAAATAATTGCGTGTGACGAGGAAGAGGGCGGGGCCCCCAATCGGGCTAATCAGCCAAGGAGAGGGATAAAGACAGCCGGGTGCGATAGTTCGGGAGAGAGAGAGCAACACACAGCTGCCATGTGTGCATTTGTGTTTGTGTCTTTTTGTTTCATTAAATATTACTTTGACTGTTCAGCCGGTTCCCGCCTCCTCCTTGCCCATTTGAACCTTGTTATATTGGTCCCGAAACCAGGAGGAGGGATGCACTGTCGTGGAGTCCTCGCCACTGCCGTCTGCCCAAAGGAGCAGCCGCGACTGTCCGCCGGGGGATGAAGGAGTCGCTGCCGGCTGCCTGGACGCAGAGGAACGGCCACCGTCCGCAAGGGGAGGGGCTCGCTGCCGGCTGCCTGGAGCAGTGGAGCTGCTGCCAGGGGTGGAGAGGCTTGCTACTGGCCACCAGAACGCGGAGGGGCATTCCATTCACCAGGGGTCGGAGGACTCGCTGCCGTCTGCCCCGGGAGGAGCGGCTGTCGTCTGCCAGAGGGTGGAGGAGTGGTTAAGGACCAGGCGACAGCGTGTCTGGGAACCGGTGAGCAATTTTCTTTCTCCCTCTCTCTCTCTCTCTCTCTCACTGTCGCACCGCCTCGCTCTTTCCCTCTCCCCTTGTCTCCCTCCCAGGTCACGAGGAAAGCCTGCCAGCAGGTGGGGCCCTCCTCGGAAAGGGGGGGATGTATGTCATGCCGGAGGAGTGTGACGAGGAGGAGGGCTAATCAGCCGAGGAGAGGGATAAAGGCAGAGAGAGAGCCACACGCATCTGCCGTGTGTGAATTTGTGTTTGTGTCTTTTTGTTTAATTAAATATTACTTTGACTGTTCAGCCGGTTCCCGCCTCCTCCTTGCCCATTTGAACCCTGTTACATTGCGTTATTCTATTTTTTACTTCAAACAGTGAAATGGCATGTAGACAACACGTGCACACATTGGATAAGCCAGTAAGAACGGCAGGTTTGTTCACCCCAAATTGAAAATTCTCTCGTCATTTACTCACCCTCATGCCATTCCAGATATGTAAATGACTTTCTTTCATCTGCTGAACACAAACAAAGATTTTTAGAAGAATATCTCAGCTCTGTAGGTCCATACAATGCAAGTGAATGGATGCCAACATTTTTAAGTTCCAAAATCCACATAAGGGCAACATAAAAGTGCTCCAGACAGATCTGGTGGTTAAATCGATATCTTCTGAAGCAATATGATAGGTGTGGGTGAGAGACAGATCAATATTTAGGACGTTTTTCTTAACATTCTTCATTCATATCGCCCTCTATTGGGCAGGGAGAATTTATGATAAAAAAAAATGACTTGATCTGTTTCTCACCCACACCTTACGTATCATGTCTGAACTCTTATGTCTGAATGGATTTAACCACTGGAGTCATATAGATTACTTTCATGCTCCCTTTATGTGAATTTTGGAGCTTCAAAATGTTGTCACCCATTCACTTAAATGGTATGGACCAACAGAGCTGAAATATTTCTCTGAAGATCTTGATTTGTGTTCTGCAGAAGAAAGAAAGTCATACACATCTGAGATGCCAGGAGGGTGAGTAAATCATAAGATAGTTTTCATTTTTGGGTGAACTACCCTTTTAAGGTGTTTACATGCAACACGAAATCGGGATAATGGGCAAAAATCCACCCGTGTCGATCGGTTTACTCTTAAGCCGTTTATGACCTTACACCGATAAAGGAAAGCCGTTTACATGAACACACACATTGTCTGCTTATTATACTGTTTGATTATCATATTGATATACAATAGTACCCTAATGTACTAAAAAAACAACAACAACAAAAAAAAAAAACTTTTTAATGTCCAAATAAAAGTCCTAGTATTACCATAAGTTTTTCATGGTATAGTTTTATGCTAATACTGTGAATCAATGACCTCAATAGTCCAGAATCAAGACCACATTATGTGTTATCTAATAGGCATGATTTTGGAGAAAGATAAAAACAAAGTCTTGCTCTTGGCAGAACAGACGGCGTGATGTGCTGTCTCCATATTTAGAGTTAGAAGCTCTACTCATAAATGCTAACATTGAGGCTAACATTCTGTCTGAGACATCCTACCTTCAGCGATGAGAGCAGCATTTTTGCATTCTGCTACTGGTACTAAAGTCGAATAGATGAAAAAAGTACATTTACAGCTTTGTGACTGCACCCTATTGACCCTCAGTAAATTGCCATGCTGGAAGGGGTTTGGTTATGCACCTACAGAATTCCTCTCTGCCTATATGTTCAGAAACGTAAATCTACAGAGAAAGCTCAGGGTTTCATGATTCGTGTTTTTGGTGACCTCTCATAAGAAATAATATGCCAAGGTTTTCTCCCCAGCCTCGCTGTATGATTAAACTACAGTACACAAAGACGGTAAAGACACAGGTGGTTGGAACATAACCTCTGAAGGGGATTTAAGAGCAAGAATTAGTTTTGTTAAGAGTCTAAATTTGCTGAACTAGTTATGTGAATTGCCTTTTTGGAAAATAATAAAAACTACTGTTGAATTACTCCACACACACGCAGAAGAAACTTCTCGGTGAATAATGACCTTATTTAAGTGCAACACAGTAGGAGGTGGAGATTTTAAATCTGTCTATTATAATTCAATAGAGTTGCAGCTTATCAATTGCTTATTAATGTTAATTAAATTATAAGTGGCTTCAGATCAAACAGTTTGTCAAACACTTTGATGTTTGTGTTAAAGACAAAATTTTGTGTTTAAAGTCAACATGATTCTACATTCGGATCCCATTGTTCTTCCTTAAAGGTGAAGGGAGTAATTAAGCAACTAGCGTCACCAAACGGAATTGCAAAAATCGTGACTGTTTACAAACAGGTTTCTCAAACCCTCCCCTTGTATGCCATTGTTTTTTATCATCGATAAACAAATGATACATTTCACTTTAATTGTGATTGTATTTCCAAATGAAACAAATCGTAAAAAGTGGCCATTTCAAACAGAATGGACCAGCGCAGCTAGCTGGGTGTGGTCTCTAAATGACAGGGAGTTGGAGGGGAGGGGCTGAAAAAATAAGAGGGTCTTGGGAACATAGTCTCGTGACAACTCGTAATAATTCGTGCAATATGGGGAAATTGTAAGATACCGTAAGACTTGACTCGTACAAAAAGGTACGTCTTTTATTCCCATAGAGACCAACCACCCAACAAGTAGAATTACAAATCAACACAATACAGGCATCAAGTTTTTAGCTAGCCACCTATCAAACACTTTATTTTAAGAAAGGAAGCCTCACTGAACAAATTTGGATACTCATTCCATATTTATTTATGCAATACAAATGACTGATGGACATCAACCTGTAATATGCTTTCAAACCCTGATGTCTTCTTTCTTCCATAGTACAAAAGAGTTATTTTCATTTTAAAATTACAGTTAGATTTAGGTTTGGGTTAGAGGTTAAAATCATACCATTGTTTGTTGGTTCATTTATTTTTCTCTTAGTAAAAGTCGTACATTTTTTGGTCTTGGTGACGTCAGCCAAACAGGGAAAGTAATTTCAGAGGTGGAGCAAGTACTTTAACTTTGATTAAAGATTACGAATATGGCAATCTTGGAATAAGAATGTACTGATGAATCGTTTACAAATAAGACCAAGAACCTGTAATAAGATGGTAAATGGGTTCATTTTGATTATAGATTGACTAACAAATAATAAATACAAATGTTTCCTAGCTATTTCATCCTAAACAAAAATTACCAGAATTTTCTTTAATGTCTGATATTTCCTGTTTCAAACTCATGTATACTTAATTTTGCTTTTGACAACACTGATGCCTCCAACAGCTTGGATATCACACCTACCAGGAGCCTGTGTTCTCATGTATTCAAACATTTTACTGTGATCTGGAATTATCAAATCACGATACATTATATCACACTGAAGGAAAACCTGAAAAATGAGCTTGACCCTAAATATTGGCACGAATTCGGGAAAGCCCTCAGGCGAAAATTCCACCCAGTGAAAAAATGATCTGCAACAATATTCTTTATGTTAGATCTCATAACTCAGCTCATAAGGAAACCATTGGCGTAACTGAAATAAATAAACTCATAGCAAATATAAAGTAAATAAATAAATAAATGGTTAATCGTTTTCATCACAACCTAACCAAGTTATGTGCTCCCCTACAAAAATACAGCCCTCAAACCTTCTCGTAAACTATTTAAATAAGAATAGGGGGTGGGGTAATTTGCATATAGATAAAAGCCAGTTTAATATTGTAAATTACCTTTTTATACAGCAATCTTCTGGAATTTGCTTTAATCTTTGAATAAACGGCTCTTTGTGATTCTGTGAACCTGACTCGAATGGGAGGGTGGCGGTGCTGGGGGTGGGGGGGTGTATGGGGCAGAGGGTTGTTTGAAGGAAGAAAATTAAGATATCACAGCGAAGGGTTTCCTACTCATGGTGCATTTCCCTGTAATTAAGAGATTATTTACACATGCACACTCCTGTCGTTCGCTCCCTGAGCATCTCATTAGTGCTCTGACCTCTCCACCTGCTTCCTCTCGGACCACCGGAAAGTAGGAGTGGGTGGGCACAAGAGATGGAGGAAGCTAGTGATATCGGGTGCAAAGAGGGGGAGACAAAAGCTGCGGCTAAGACTGGTGTTGAACATTAGCATGCACAACACCACTCCCCTTCTCAGTGTATCATGGAGGCAGGTTGGAGATGGCTGAGACCCCGCTGTGGCACAGAAACAACCTGATTTTTTCTATAAGATATTAGCTGATGGACTGCCGTTTACGAAGAGGGCAGAGTGAAACTGTACCTAAATGAGAGAACAAACAGTAAGAGTGCCTGTGACTAAGTGGTGATCTAATTGCAGGCTTAAGGGAAGCGATTACAAGATTTCCACATTTTGCGCTGGACATACTTTCATTGAGTAAGACACTTCATGGCCTGGAGTCAAAAGTACAAGATGGCTATCAAATCCAGGTCTCTGAGGATAGAGATATGCTTAACGTAGAGTCTATAATGGAGAGACAAACATACAGTTGAATAAGGTACAATATAATAATAAATCTATGTCATATTAACAAAAGGGACAAAATTATGTAATAACAATCTACATAGAATGGGCATCATTCATGAAACAAGGATATGTGCAGATCTGTAAATAAAATAAGTAAAACTATTCTTCTGTTAAATTGTTTGTAAATCCTTTCTTATGTAAATTGTTGCATTAAATTAAATGCAATAATTTAAGCAAGAAAGGTTTTACAAACAATTTATGAATGAAACTAGGGACAACAAAAGCTAAGTCAACATGAAATCCAAATTGAAAATGAAAACCGACCAGCAAAGTATGAGCATTGTGTCACATGCCCAGAGCTACACACACCAGCAGAACAGTCTGATTCCAGAAGTGAAAATCCCATTAATTTGTTCCATTGAATAATTAATTATTAATGATAACTTATAAACTTAAAAGACCTACCGTGAGATCAAAAGTTGTTAATCAACAGTAAAGCACCTGTTGAAGCATCAGTCTATGTTATTTCAACTTAATAATAATAATAATAAAACTATACTACACTACCCATAAATCCTGAAGAGAATCAGAGTGTAGGGGCAAACAAGCTGTGCAGAGACCGCTCACTGTGAATGGCACAATCAAATCATTCCTCAGTCACTCAAAAAATATTTAGCAACAAACCAAATATATTGTTTCTATACTCATAATCGACAACTTGAAATCTATAGTTTTATGTAATTCCATTGTTTTTATTCTATTACATCATTCACAATGCTTCATGGGATTGTAGTTCACTCCCTCATTTCAGACGTTAAGTACACATTCTTGTACCTTTGTCTTATTGTCCTATTTTCAAATAATTTTTTACTTCAAATCAAAGTTAGTAATCTTCTGATTCACCTTAGAGTTGGTTGGTTTGGTTCATGGCTTAAGGCTCCAGCATACTCATCTGAGAAGTTCTTTGTTCTTTGCTCAGAGCCAAAAAGAAGTTTGAAATAGCTGGGCAACGGTATACTGTTTGTGAACATTCAGACACCAGCCACACCACTGTGGGAGGTGTTTAGAAGGGCATTTAAAAATGAGATGCACAAGACTACAAGTAAAACCTTAACTAATGTGACATTAAAATATGTTATCAATGATTTCATGCTTCATTCTGTGCGTAGAATTCATGCATGATCAGTAAAAGAAGTGGTTGTGACCACTCAATTAGGGTTGCAAACTGTCTCGTATTTAAGCGAACAAAATTGTGGTCCGTACTGAATCCACACAGTATGCCGTTTGTCCCGTATTTTGGCATCTTACACCCAAACTGCTGGGAACATTTCACACATTGAGAGAAATAGACCTGAAACACAGACATTTTTCATGTGAGTTGTGTAAGATATCAGCTGTTGCTTCATCAGCCCTCGCCTTCTATAATTTTTTCCATTAAAATCATGAGAATTTGGTCAAAAATATAGCATTCGAGTGCATGATAATTGTTTCCCACCAATGTGATTCAAATGATGTCAATCTCAGATATGAAAAGAATCATTGTATAAAACTCTTTAGTTAAAAGATTTAAGCCCTGATACACATTTAAATGCCAATATACATCAATTATCAGGGGCAACTCTATAACTAAACCTCGCCATACTTTCACCTAGAATACTGTATGTTGTTACTGTTCTTCATCAACAACACCAAGGACTTGAAAACAGTGTACTCAATAAGCATGCTATTTTTAGTCTTTATTAAATCATTCAACAGGACAAATTCACAGATATCCATTGGATAATTTAATCAAAATTATCTGCTTTATTGTTCTAAAAAGCAAGATAGCAGTCTTGCCTGTGTAATTTCATCTAAAATCCCCCAGGTTCCACACAATGATCCCCTTCGAACCACCTTAGAAGGCAAACAGAAGCACATACATACTTTTGTATAGAGATATTTCCAACCCCCTGTGATTGATGACAGCATATGACAAACCCACAACACAGGCACATTGGGACGAGTTCTTAGCCAGTGAGCTCTCAGTGTGATGTAACCACAGCTTAAAAAGACAAGCATGGCTGATGAAGAGAGAGAAAAAACATCCAATCTAAATCGATACTGTCGTTATCAGAGGGCACGAGCTGAATTAGATGTCACACACCAGGGGCAACAGAGTTGACGCACACTTAGATTATGAGAGCAGGTGATGTATTGAGACGGTCTGGCCCTTTAACAGAACAGGCTTGCCTGACTGCAGCGATTATAGATTAGCAGTTACACTCGCACAGATGATCAAGCAGTGAACATAGTAAATGGAATACGATATCAAAGCAGCAGGCATTCAGCTGTATTGTATCTCCATTAAAGGGAAGGCAAACAGGAGAGCTAATTGAATGCTAGGAGAAACAGTTAAATCATTCCCATATTTGTAAATCAGTTTAGCGAATTACAGCGATTGGGGATACGGCTTGAATTATTGCAAGAAGAATGTTACGAGTTTGAACCATGTTGTGGATTAGCACAAAAATCATTTTGACTAACCCCTTAGTGTGTAAATATAAATATACAGTATGTACATACAAAAATCACAATTACAGTAAGGCACAATAGAAGCCTAAGGGGCAAATACATGTTATTTGAGCTGTAGTCTCAAATATCACTTTAGTGACTGAATGATTGTTCTAGCTGGATTAATTTCTGGTTATGCCTTATCAACATCATTCCAGTGGGTAGAGTTTTCTATATAAACAGTCCATTTTTGGTATCATAGGAGAGTTACAGGGTTTAACAGCATTACATGGTAATGGCAGGAGTTGAAAAAATTGGCTATAACTTAAAGGTTAGTACATCACTTTATCACACTTGACTTATGTTAACACGTATTAATGTGCACGGCAGTACACGGCTCCTGCATTGTCAGTGTATTACTGCAAAAATAATTGTTTGTGTTTACAAATAGAAGTCAAAATTATTTTTTACGATTGCAGTATCAACAGCATGCCACAAATGAAAATGAACAACACCTTTAAGCTTGAACGTTTCAGATATTTCAATCGTAAGAAGAAAAAACAAAAATGGCACAACCATTCAGTATTTTTTTCCCAACCATATTTTCAATCTTTCAGTACTGAAATTACAAACATTCATCAACAGACAAACCATGATAGACTTAATTCAAACAGTAGTGAAGGGAAGCAAAACTGCTAACTGACACTTAACTTGCTTCTTCAGGTGTAAATCTTTTTTTTTTTTTTTTTTTGCCAAAGGTTTTATTCCAGCCAAGAAGGGTTTATATGGAAACAAAAGACCAGTGGAAAAGACCGGCTCCCTCCCCCAGTACCAGCGTAATGGCGGGTGGATACAGATGTCTGGAGCACATGATTCACGCTCCAGACAAGGTATTGATTTGGTCTGGGCCCCTGCTCTGATTTATTGTGTCATTTTTGTTTATAAAGGTAGATTGAGAACACGAGTGTTTCGATTTAAGTGTGCAAAATAAAAGCAGCGTGGAGCAACGGTGCCGTCTGACCAGTAATGAATTGCAGCATCCGAAACCTAAGTTGGAAACTGGCTAGAGGATTGTCTTCATCAGACACTGCAAGAGAGTACGTCCATCACAGTACGACCATCCAACACAGAGACTCAATAATGGCAAAGATAGAGAAAATGTTGGAACGAAGGAATGCTTGCTTAGGGGTGGAATTTGAAAACTAGTTTAAGGCAAAGACAACTTTCAGACATATGTGAATAGAGGTTTAAGGATACAAGACACACAGTCTGGAACAAAATCATAAAATCTTACGTATTTGTTCACACTGCATCCAAGTCTGAACTTTTGGAGCCATGGTGTTAAATTCCTAAACTCTTGAGGTGCATCGAATACATAAGCATCAGCATAGCTATATTGTACACATATCCACTCACTGACTACAGAGTAAATGCCACATAGTTCCCTATTTCGACAGTGAATCTTGACAGTATACATGCACACCAATACGCTGCTAACTACCAAAAATCAGCTTATTAAAAGAATCTGACGATGCATGAAAACAATTTACATGAGATTTGTAGGTTATTCACAGATTTGCACAAATACTTGCACACGTTGGATAAGCCGCTAAGAATGCCGTTAAAGGAGTTTACATGCAACACGAAATCAGGGTAACAGGTAAAAATCTAGTTGTGCCGATCAGTTTTCTCGTAAACCGTTTATGCCCTAACCTCATAAAAGGAAAGCCTTTTAAGGCATTTAAATGACCTTAAAGGCCAACTTATAAAGCATAATTGGTGAAAGATCATGCATGTCAACACGCTCACGATGCATCGTGTATGACATCACATACAGTTGAAGTCAGAAGTTTACATACACTTAGGTTGAAGTCATTAAAACTAATTTTTTAACCACTCATCAAATGAAATAATAGCAAACTATAGTTTTGGCAAGTCGTTTAGGACATCTACTTTGTATATGACACGCGTAATTTTTCTAACAACTGTTTACAGACAGATTGTTTCACTTTTAATTGACTATATCACAATTCCAGTGGGTCAGAAGTTTACATTAAGTTAATTGTGCCTTTAAGCAGCTTGGAAAATTCCAGAAAATGATGTCAAGCCTTTAGACATTTAGCTTCTGATAGGAGGTGTACTGAATTGGAGGTGTACTTGTGGATGTATTTTAAGGCCTACATTCAAACTCAGTGCCTCTTTGCTTGACAACATGGAAAATCAAAAGAAATCAGCCAAGACCTCAGAAAAAAAATTGTGGACCTCCACAAGTCTGGTTAATCTTTGGGAGCAATTTCCAAATGCCTGAAGGTGCCACATTCATCAGTACAAACAATAGTACGCAAGTATAAACACCATGGGTCCACGCAGCCATCATATGTTGTTTGGTGCAAAAAAGTGCAAATCAATCCCATAACAACAGCAAAGGACCATATGAAGATGCTGGAGGAAACAGGTAGACAAGTATCTATATCCACAGTAAAATGAGTCCTATATCGACATAACCTGAAAGGCTGCTCAGCCAGGAAGAAGCCACTGCTCCAAAACTGCCATAAAAAAGCCAGACTACAGTTTGCAAGTGCACATGGGGACAAAGATCTTACTTTTTGGAGATATGTCCTCTGGTCTGATGAAACAAAGATTGAACTGTTTGGCCATAATGACCATCGTTATGTTGGGAGGAAAAAGGGCAAGGCTTGCAAGCTGAAGAATACCATCCCAACCGTGAAGCATGGGGGTGGCAGCATCATGTCAAAACAACCTTGAGCTGAACACACTCAAAACGGTGGAGATGACTGTGGACTTTAGGAGGAACACCCCAACACTGACCCCCCTCACCATTCAAAACAGCACTGTGGCAGCAGTGGAGTCATTCAGGTTCCTGGGCACTACCATCTCACAGGACCTGAAGTGGGAGACCCACATTGACTCCATTGTGAAAAAGACCCAGTAGAGGTTGTACTTCCTTCACCAGCTGAGGAAATTCAACCTGCCACAGGCTCTGCTGATACAGTTCTACTCAGCAGTCATCGAGTCTGTCCTCTGCACTTCAATAACTGTCTGGTTTGGTTCAGCTATGAAATCAGACATCAGAAGACTACAAAGGACAGTTCGGACTGCTGAGAGGATTATTGGTTGCCCCCTGCCCCCCCTTCAAGAACTATACACTTTCAGAGTGAGGAAAAAGGCTGGAAAAATCACTCTGGACCCCACTCACCCTGCCCACTACCTTTTTGAACTGTTGCCTTCTGGCCGACGCTTCAGAGCTCTGAGCACCAGAACCGTCAGGCACAGGAACAGTTTTTTCCCTCAGGCTATCCATCTCATGAACAGTTAAATTGCCCCATTGAGCAATAACTATGTGCAATACACAGTTTAGTCTTTCTTATATTTATCCAACACATCCAACCTCTTCTACCATTTCATTCCTCTGAGAAAAAAAAAAACAACAAAAAAATAACATTTGCACTGCACTTAACAAATCTGTATTTACACTGTAAATAACAGCTTGTATTAGATTTGCACTACCCATGTGTATATGTGTAAGTATGTATGTGTGTGTCTGTGCGTATGTGTATAATTATTTTTTTATTTGTTATTATTATCTATGTCTTGCTGCTGTTTTTGTATTGTTGTGTACTGGAAGCTCCTGTCACCAAGACAAATTCCTTGTATGTGTAAGCATACTTGGCAATAATGCTCATTCTGATTCTGATGTTGTGGGGGTGCTTTACTGCAGGAGGGACTGGTGCACTCCACAAAACAGATGGCATCATGAGGAAGGAAAATTATGTGGATATATTGAAGCAACATCTCAAGACATCAGCCAGGAAGGTAAAGCTGGTTCGCAAATGTGTTGTCCAAATGGACAATGGCCCCAAGCATTCCTCCAAAGTTATGGCAAAATGTCTTAAAGACAACAAAGTCAAGGTATTGGAGTGGCCATCACAAAGCCCTGACCTCAATCCAATAGAAAATGTGTGGGCAGAACTGAAAAGTGTGTGCGAGCAAGGAGGCCTACTAACCTGACTCACACCAGTTCTGTCTGGAGGAATGGGCCAAAATTCCAGTAACTTATTGTGAGAAGCTTGCGGAAGGCTACCAAAAAGTTTGACCCAAGTTAAACAATTTAAAAGCAATGCTACCAAATACTAACAGTGTATGTAAACTTCTGACCCACTGGGAATGTGATGAAGTCAATAAAAGCTGAAATAAATAATAATCTCCACTATTATTCTGACGTTTCACATTCTTAAAATAGTGATCCTAACTGTCCTAAGACAGCGAATGTTTTCTACGATTAAATGTCAGGAATTGTGAAATTTTAAATGTATTTGGCTAAGGTGTATGTTAACTTCAGACATCAACTGTACGTCACATCCCGAATTATTAGAAAACAACTTAAAATCTAACCATTCAGACTAAAGCACAAAATGCAGATTAGAATCAGATTTCAAACCACATAGAATAGTGGTTTGGATCGGTTTGCCAATTTTTCCAAATTCAGTTTGCCAATTTTTATTTATTTTTTGCTGTTCAGACTGAATCGGATAAAAAATAAAAGTCTGAACAAAGCCTTAGCAGCTTTAAATTAAATTCAAATGCAAAAAACAATTTATAATCAAGACAATTCGATTTTAAACCATTTTGAAATAATGAAATGTTTTAAAGGCCATGGATTTGGACATGCAAATTATGGGTTAAATTAAGTATGCACCACCATTCAACAGCTTTACTAGGCCATTTGATTAGTGTCTATTTTATTGTAAAGATCATTGATCTTTAGGGTGAAAGGGCAGAAGAACATGGAGATGAACGTGGGCTACAGCATCATGCCTGAGAGACTGATTAGCTGCTAAAACTAAAAGCAAAACTAGAACTTAAATCGAGAAAGGATGGATGGGTAACAAGCAAAAAAAAATAAAAAAATAATAATAATAATAAATAAAAAATATTACAGGGTGGTAAAAGATCAGTTTTAACATTTTGCAAACACTGATTTATATCTGTCCAAATCTAGTTAGTCAAAAGGCAGACCTTTCCAAACTGTTTCCCCACCCTGAAGGAGAACGTGGTGTCAGAGGTGTAAAAAGGGTGAGACTGAACAAATAGGAAAAGGTGGTGGAAGAGAGAGAGACAGATAGAAAGTGAATGCAGAAGTGTTTATTGAGCATGCTACAGGAAAAAAGCAGAAAACAGGAAAAAAGAAAAAGATCAAAACACACAACCAAGTCAAACCTTTTGAGTTTTGTTAGAAAAAATTATCTTTTAATTGTGCCACTTATCCAAACTATTGCAAATTATACATTCCTAGAGATGTAAAAAAGTAAACAAAATCAGAAAATGTACAGAAATGTTTATACCTCTAAAACAGTCATACAAGCTGTTCTCCTGTGATGTTCAACCACCTTGGTGGAGGATGTATGGAAGAGATGGGCAAGTTTGCATTGCCAATGAATACCACCAATTATCAGTTTTCTCAAATCATAAGCCTGTCCATGGACTCCTCTCTTCCAAAATGCCAAAAGAGGAAGTAAACTAAAATGCTCCGCAATCTTGGAAGTAAATTAAGACTACAGGCACATTGATTTTGGTCCTTACCAAATCATACTAGGAAGTAATGAAGGCCTTCTCCAATCCATGCAACACTTTAAAAGACTCTGGATTAACTATCAGTCCTAAACTTTTGTTTAGGGCCAAGAAACATTCAAAAGAAAATGAATTCTTATAGAGAGAATGAAGAGAGAAGAATTAGCAATTACAATGTGAACAAAATGTATCAATCCTTTTTTGTTTTCCTTCAAAAGATGCCACGTTTAGCTGAATTGGTGGCCTAACATCATTAGAAAATTCTTTCGTTTCCTATTTACAATTCACAACTTTTGTGCAGACATTTCAAATTAAAGAAACATGAAATGCAAAAAAACACAAAGCAAAAGAGTTAACTTACTATACGCATCAGACACAAGAGGGAACAAGATAAGAATTTTTGTATTAAAACTTTACAGTGTAATATTTTTACCGTCAGAGCCTGTGACTCTGTGGTGGACTGCCTGGGCTTGAGAAAATGAAGTATTTCAAGTTTTGTAAGGCACATTAATTTTCTGCTCACTATTAGAGGTTCAGACTTTACACCATAAGACCTTTCTGCCACTAAAGAGAATAGCATATGTATATGTCTCACCAAGGACAACCGCATGAGGGGTAACAATTCTCAAAAACAGTCCATATTTCTGCTTTTCATTCTTTCAAAATCTTCTTGAGGAATGACAGATGAAACTTGGAAAATCTCAAATTGTGGTCCCCAGTGTACTTCAACAGTCATATAGGTAACGCTAGACAACAGGTGTTGGAAGCAGGACCTCTTGGATTCCTTTAGATGGTTGATTTGGAAAAGGAGACCTTCAGGTGGTGGTTATTACCCATGTTGTAATTGTGGAGGTCAACCAGGCACTGAATGGCTTCCTCAATGGTTGTCATCTGAATCAGAGCCATTTTGTGATCTCTGCAGACAAAGAAACCCCAACAAATACGGTTACAAAAATGAAAGAAATTATGGCAACAACTGTTGGTGAGAGTAAAACAGCAACACTTACTGGAAAAACTTGAAAGCTTTCACAGTGCCACCAGAGTTGGAGAACAGGACTCTGAGGTCTTCTTCAGTTATGTCTTGCCTTAAAACATGACAGAAAAATGACTTAGCACTCCGACTACTGACAGAAAGATTGACAAGAGCCGAAGAGTGCTTTTACTCACGGGATGTTTGACAGATGTAGTGTGGCAGAAGGAGGGAAGATGTTCTGGAAGTTCTTGGAGCCGGGCTTTTTGAAACGATGCAGTGGAGAGTTTGTGAAGTCCTTGGTGAGACCCTGGTCGTCCAAACCGTCCCTCGGTAACTGAACGGTCTGGTGTTTCGACATTGTCACCCGAATGATCTTTGAATACATCTTCTGGCCATTCAAATGACTCATTGCTGAGAGTCAACAAAAAAACAAATAAAAATCTACATTTAGAGACATATGACTCATGCATGCAACTTATACCAATGATATTAAGAAAATAATTATATTGATCATTTATATCTTTATCTATTTTGTTTGGGAAACCAGTTTGAAAACAATCATTATTTTTGCAATTCCATCTGGTGATCCTAGTGGCGCAGACATGGCACACTTTACATGACTCTGAGTCAAGAACAGGACTGAATTTAACTGGCAAAGAAACGCAGCACAACAATAAGCATGACACTTATTGCCACAGCTGTTTCAGCATGCAGTCTTACCAAGCTGAGCCTGATTCATATCGGCCATCTGTATCAGTGCACTGTCTTTCTTATTAAAAAGAATCTTCACACGCTGCACATCTCCATAAACTCCTGTGAACAGAGCAGCCAGCGAGGAAGCAGAAAGAGGGAAAGAGTCAGACTCAGAGAGTGGAAAGACAGACCGACAGAACCTCGCAAGAGGTCAGAAGGCTCAAATGTACCCTCAAATTTAAAATAAACCAAAAAACTAATTAAACCAAAGATCACATGCATTAAAACAAATCGAAACCTTCAAAGGCAGAAAGTAAAAAATGTAAGTGAAAGACTTGCATTTTAAAAGCCAATGGTTTTCAAGTCAACATTAATCAGGATTCGCAATCCATTTTACTTCTATAACATGACGTATTTCCAAGTGAAATGCAATATTCATAATATATTTTTCAGAAAAAAATAAAATGTAGAGCAGGAATTTTATCCATTAATAAGTGACTAGATGCAATTACTGGGCAGATGCTAAAATGAAGCCCAACATGAATAGGAGTTTGCAGTGAATTGTGGAGGACTACTTCCCCCCCCAAAGTACAGCCAGCACCCACTTTGAGAAGGACAATGAAATATGAGCTTGGACGTGGAGGGTCCAGGTCACCCTCAAGTGCATCTCAAATCCCAATGGTAATACGTCTATTACAAATCTATCATTATTTGCTATTCTTGCCATAACCGTTATAACATTAAGGTTAACTGGCATTAAATTACTTTCATTTAGACAAGCTGCATTACCTGTCCTACAATGGTATTCTAAAACAATTCCTGAACAGCTATTTTGCTTTTGGTTACAATATTTTTTCCCATGTCGATGTCAGATGAAAAGTCATTTCAAAGGCAGAACAAGCTATCACACTTTGACGAACGATTGCAAAGAAAATTGTTTTCTTCTGAAAAAAAAAAAAAAAAAAAAAAAAAAAACGTAATGTCATGAATCCTGCTCATAAAGGCCAGGGGCCAAATTCACAAAAATCATAAGAAAAAAATTAAAGATGCATTTTTTTTTTTGTTGTTGTTGGTATGCAGTCTTACACAGACATCTTCCAGACTTACATTGACACCTAGGTGCTTGGATGTAACATCATTCAAAAGGCAATAGTTTTACCAACTAATGCCATTGTAGAAATTCACTATTCACAGTCAGCCTTAATTAATTTAATCCATGAGTGAAAGTGTCCAACAACAGGGCAGTTATCCTAACATGGCGGCCCCCATGAGGACACCTTCTCCATGTAGAATAAAACAGCTGATATGACTGGAGACTTCATCTCCAGTCATATCACAATTAAAATAAATGAAATTTGACTTCAAAATAAAAGTAATTTTGAAGTCAAATTTCATTTATTTTAATTTATTTACGAGTGCACCCTTAAGAAATTTCTTAGGATAAATTATACGTTTTTTAGAATGTTCCTAAGTGCAATGCATTATAAAAAAATAAAGATAGAAACATTCTAGAGTCTTTTTAGGAATACAAAATACTTCAAGTTAGACGATAATAAGAAAATGCTAATTAAGAAAAATTTTAAAGAATGTTTTGAGAATTTGGCCCCAGGAACGTGTATTGAGAAAGTCAAAGTTAATTTTATGTTGACTTTTAAATAAAAAAAAGAGAGATAAAAGCACATGAATAATAAAAAATAAAAAAATTATTGAAACCAAATAGAAAGGTAAAGCTAACGAGAACATACCGAATAGGGTAAACAGACTGTGGGGCGTAACCATCTTTAGAAGGAGAGAGGAGCAAGCGGACAGAGAGAAGAGTTGAGGAAGAGCAGAGATGAACAGATCATCCATAACGGAGGGTGGTTTCCCGCAGAATGGTGAAGTGGTCATGGATTCATGGTTCAGGGCAGTTAATTGGAGGGGTCCGAGGAATGTTTTGTTCAAGCAAAAAAAATAAAGTATGAACAAGGTGTATGGTCAGGGCATTGGGCAGAAAAAACAAACAAATAAACAAGATATGGGGGAGAGAAAGAGAGAGACAGACAGACAGAGAGACAATGGGAGGAAAATAAAATGTGGGGAAAGAAAAGGGGCAAAAATGCAGCATATAAATGGGGGAGGGAACAAAAAAACATAATACAGGTCAGTACACAGGAAATGCAGGCGTCTGGTAAGAGCATGGCAGCTTTATGCATTTCTACATTAAACAAGCAAATAATTGTGTCAAATGTAGTTACCCAGCACTAGGGTAAAGATACATTCATAACCAAAATAAAGAGGAGCATCTGATAATGATAGCAATGATAAGAACAACGGCAGAGTTATGAAGTTTTAAAGAGGCATGCAGGAGAGTGAAGACCAGGGAAAGCATCACAGTTTCAAGAATTTTGTTCACAGCATTGAGTTTATCACTGTTCTTTGTGATTGCTATGCTTGTGTGGACACAAAAACCACCTTTCTAACAGAAAACGTGAACAGAAAAAGTCACAATTGACCCCACAGCAATACAATAGGTGTGAGGTGAAAAGAACTTAAAAAATTAGTGGATATTATCAGATGAGCAGAGTGGTGGTACCACATCCACGATTCATTAGATTTCAAAGAGTGAAAGAAAGAGTTTAGACAGAAAGAGAGAGAGAAAAAGATGGTGAAAAAGAGAGTGAACGAGACTTTGTAAAGGTTTTAGGGTGCAGGACCAGAAAGATGTCAAACCAGACAAACACAAGCACTGTTTCAGCAATTGCCATTTATGGGAGTATTTTTTTTTATTATTAACATAAATTGGGTTTAGGAAAGATCAAATAGGGCAAATGTCACAAAGAAATGTTTGGTTCATATTTCATCCACAAATCAAAAGAAAAAAATAATAATTAGAAGAAATTAGCTCATATTTTGCATAATTAAAATGAAACTTATTTTTTTCGAGACAATTAAGCACATTCCATACAACTGTCACAACTCATGCTTATGCTTTTACAATGATTGTACTTTAGAAATGTACTTTACAACTTAAATTTTGAAATTTGTTTTCACATTACAGTAACAAGAATGACATTGTTTCCCATTACATTAGGCTTCATTTTCTTTAAAGAAAACTTTTTATTATCATTATTAATAAACTTATTTTCTGCTTTTGAAATATACCTCAGACATTTCTTGACAGTTTTGTGAGATACACCCAAGTGTGCTATCAGGTAAAGAGTGAGTCTACAGGCCAATGAGTCAAATTTTAAGCACTCTGCAATTTCGCATACAACTTCTAGTTTGTTACTGGAGAAACTGGCAAGTCTTTACATCTCAATTTTACATATATGAGACATGGCATGGTACAGAACTTAAAGGTGTAAATGTGAGGGTGGGGTTGAGATGTACAGAGCACTGACCTCTTCATTTAGATTGCTAACAAGCAGGACCCCACTGGTCCCCGACTGACCCGACAGAGCGACTCTCCCAGCAGCGGCCGCAGCAGCAGCAGCCGCACTCAGCGGGCTCACAGCACCTGGAATTACACGGGCAGGTAAGACTCAGCCATCTGCGTATCCTATACTTGTGGTTGAGTGATATGTGATGTGTGTTATTTTTTTAATATATATATATATATTTTTTTGTATCTCCCCAATTTTGGCATGCCCAATTCCTACTACTTACTAGGCCCTCGTGGTGGCACGGTTACTCAACTCAATCCGGGTGGTGGAGGACAAGTCTTAGTTGCCTCCGCTTCTGAGACAGTCAATCCGTGCATCTTATCACGTGGCTCGCTGTGCATGACACTCACAGCATGTGGAGGCTCGTGCTATTCTCTGCGATCCACGCATAACTTACCACACGCCCCACTGAGAGCGAGAACCACTAATCACGACCACGAGGAGATTACCCCATGTGACTCTACCCTTCCTAGCAACTATGCCAATTTGGTTGCTTAGGAGACCTGGCTGGAGTCACTCAGCACACCCTGGATTCAAACTCATGACTCCAGGGGTGGTAGTCAGCATCAATACTCACTGAGCTACCCAGGCCCCCCTGTGATGTGTTTTTTTACACTGATATATATATATAATATATATAATAAAATTCAATAATAGCATATGTATGCAAAATTGCTGAAATAATCAAACATTTTAAAAGACTTTATGTTGAGGAGGGCATGACCGGGCCTTGGAGCACGGCCGGAGCTGAATCAGATGATCAGCGGGAGAGCGAGATAAGGGGCGGCCGGAGATGCCGGTTGGAGAGAGAGAGACACACATGGCCACGTTGCATGTGTGTCTGTTTAAGTTCATTGTTTAAATTAATTTATGCATTAAAAGTTTATGTTGACTGTTCAGCCGGTTCCCGCCTCCTCCTTGCCCGACCTTTTCCTGTTACAGTGGTGCCGAAACCCGGGAGGGAGGTGGGATGACTGTCGTGGAGTCCTCACCGCTGCCATCTGCCAGGGGAGCAGCCATGGCCGTCTGCCTGGTGACGGAGTGGTCGCTGCCGGTTGCCGAGAACCAGAGGAACCACAGCCATCAGCCGAGTAGGGGAGGAGCGGTTCCGTCCGCCAGAGGCCGGAAGACTCGGTGCCGTCCGCCGGGGGAGGAGCGAGTGGGCATCCCCCCCCCCCAAGAGATGGGGGGGTGGGGGTGCTGGAGTTAGTCAGGCGGGGGAGGAGTGTGACGAGGAGGAGGGCGTGGCCAGGCCTTGGAGCACGGCCGGAGCTGAATCAGCTGATCAGCGGGAGAGCGAGATAAGGGGTGGCTGGAGACGCCGGTTCGAGAGAGATGCAGTTTATTAAGTTAATTTATGCATTAAAGTTTATACTGATTGTTCAGCCGGTTCCCACCACCTTCTCGCCCAACCTTTACCTGTTACAGACTTATACTGTATTTACTACATATTTTCACTTTTAAAAATGACTGAAAACAGAATATATAAACTCTGTAGACCAGACTTTTGTTAATGAACCAAGCAAGCAGTTATTTGTCTATGCCGATATCTCAAAATGACTAAATACTGGCTGATTCATCGGCCTAACAAATATATCAGTCAATCACTACCCCAGATGATGTTTTCAAGCATACTATGATGCAGTTTCTTCGCGTGCAGAAAACTTCACTTCTCTGGCAAAACACCCTAATAAACTGAAAACTAATTATTTTAAAGTAAAGCAACCACAAGTCTTCAAAAACTAGAAAGAAATATTTAACATATAGTAGCGGATACATAATTGAATGTGTGGTGCACGTAAAATAAATCCATAGAAACATAGCATAACATTGCTATATATGTCTGGTCAGTTATGTTTTGGCAAACTTTAACTGTACGGCAAAGTTTTGGAAAGTGGCGTAGTTGGTGGTGTAGTCGTCCCCAATCACCCCAATTCTAATTTAGCTGTGATGGCCAATAAAAGCTTAATTACATACAGGTAAAACATATTAGTTCTTTATCTTATTGCAAGAGGGAGCAGATTAGATGTAGGATTTTAAAAACTAATCATTTGAAGCCTAATCTCAATAAAATACCTGCTTGATTACGTGGCAGGGGAAACTGCATGTCAAACTACATTTTAAATTAAGAGGCCTTATGAGTAGATCTCTGAGAAAAGGTCAGTGAAGGCACTCAGAGACACGGGCCAGCATGACATTTTACAGTACTTAAGAGCACATTCCAATTATATTTAGTCTTTTATAAACACAGCTTTCTATTTTCAATTTCACACTATTCAGACAGTTTGTGTAAAATCAATTATGCTGATTGAAATACTGTCCTCATTCAGTGGCACTCAGAAAAATCATGTCCTGAACAGATTATGTTTTTCGATGACACAAGACGGATGAGCAGAACCAAAACATGTAGAGTTGGTTTTGAGAATCCAGTTCATAATCAGAACTGGTTTCATACTACATGATTTTCATGACATTCAGTTCCATTAACGTCTCCTTTAGGGATGGGATGATATATAAAATTTCGAAATATTGTGAATCAAAAAATTACAAACCATATCGAGGCAAAATTCTATATTTTGAAATATGCATTGTTTTCATGTGATCATGAATGAAATAACCGGTAAATCATTAACATCTCACAGTTGCTTTATTTCATCTACACTATTTAGACCATACAACAGAGTGCGCAATCTCCATCTTGTGTGCAACAGTAGCCGTACTTTACCAAAAGCATTTCCATTGTATGAAAATGGATGCAGACAGCAGCAACATGCCCGTTACAGAGATTAATACGTTACCTGGTTTGAATTGTCGGTCTTGAGTTCTTTGTGATTGGAGTACTGGATGTATACAGGCACATTACGGACATGAGGCGTTTCTTTTTTTATATGCGAAACTTAATGATAATACCCCATAATA
Source organism: Myxocyprinus asiaticus (assembly GCF_019703515.2). Lineage (NCBI taxonomy): Eukaryota > Metazoa > Chordata > Actinopteri > Cypriniformes > Catostomidae > Myxocyprinus > Myxocyprinus asiaticus. The sequence goes on from NC_059387.1 coordinate 28,945,002, forward strand.
AACATCACACACGTTCTGTGTGTGTGTAGATGACAAAGAGCAGAGCACTTATTCACATTGAAGCATGCAGCACATGCAGATTATGTTTATACAATTAAATCACAGCCTTTTGCGGTCTAATAAGCACATTAAGCCATATAGCAAACTGCTTGTCTGGAAGTAAGAATCTGTTGGCAAAACAATTCTAACTAAAAGTGCTTCATTCATTTTTATTATTTATTAACAAATAATAGTAGTAATAATAATAATAATAATAATAATAATATCAACTATAATTACATTATATTTAAGCAATATCTCACAAGTAAATGTGATGTTTACTTGCTTTCATGCAGCACTGCATTAGACAAAAATGACTCCAATGTTGTGTTTTGGAATGTGCTGTGAGGATCTGCGAGCACTTCATTTGATAAAAATAATGTAATGGTGTCTTAAATTATTGTTCTGTTTTCATTTGATTTATGCTCTATACATTTATTTGATTAGATTTTTGATGATAAAATTGAATTAAACATTAAAGAAAAAATAAAAACAGAAAACATGGGGGGGGGGGGGGCCTTTCATAAGGCCCTACTCTTATTGTTTGAACTTTACATTCTGTACTAGAGAACTTTACTCTGATAAGAAATTATAATTAGCATTTTCCTCAAACATTTTTGTAAAAAAAAATAAAAAAAAAAATAAGTGTATATATTGAATCAAGATTATATCGAAACGTGAACCTCACCACATACATCAACCCGAATCTTGAGATATCATCAAATTCCTAGTCTCCATGAACATCTGTATTCTTCTGCCAATGAATACTAAAATACTCTTGACAGAATTTCCTGCGCTGCTACTCAATCTACAGCACCATGGTGAAAGAAATGATGTATTAGTGAGCCTGCAGTCTAAATTTAACATGATCAGTGACAAAGACTGGGTATTAATATAAAATAGTACAATTATATGTGAAACAACACATGACAATACATAGACAAAACATTGTTTTATTGCATTGTCTCTGCAGAATGGATGGAACAACAAAAACACAGCACCAGTGTTGTGAGATTTGTGAGTGACTTTCAGGAGCTTGTTCTTTTTTTATGAATGATGCAACAACTCTGTATTTGAATCAGTCTAACAACTCAACTCACTGATCTAATCGGTTGGAACGGTTCTCAACTTCAACTGTCAGAACTGTCCAAGTACTGAAAGAATCATTAATGAAATTGTTAAAGAATCTGAATCTTAAAGTGGAATCGGAACCAAAACAGTTCAAATCCTTACAATTACCATCCCTTGAAATGTACATGTGGAGAATGAAAAATTGAAGACACACAGAACAGATAGAAAAAAAAAAAGAGGTAGGTACCTGGGATCTTACCAAGCAGGGAACTGGAGTCTTTACCCAGGGCAGCGGCCATAGAGGGATCCAAAGCAGGCTGGCCATCTCCAACAGGAAGCTCTGGCCTGGTGTAATCTCTGCTCTTATCATTATTGTACTTCACATTCAGGTTGATGAGTTTTGAGAAGTCTATGCGAAGGGTACAGCAGGCATTGTATATGTTTTGACCATCTAGGGCCTAGAAAAGAGAAAAAGAGCAAGATAGACAGACAGAGAGAGGATTGCGTCGACTTCGTAGGGCACTAAAAACGTGCTTTGCACATGAACTCCTGAGAGAGAGAGCAACCCACCACTTTAGCATGCAGTGCATTGGCTGAATCGCTGAATTGCAACAACGCCTGAAACTGATTGTTCTTGGTGAATGTGATGATTTTCATGACGGTGCCAAACTTTGAAAAGATCTATTGACAGAGAAAGCAGAGCATTGAGAGGAGCTATCAACAGAGGAAAAAGACATTACAAAAAAAGAGGAATTAACACAGCATCAAGACATCAATTGTCATCATTATTTAAAAAAAATTAAAAATTACAATGTGAAGTGTGTAATTTCTGCACCTCCATCAACACCAAACGCAACTGCAAAAATTATGACATTTCCTGAACACTCCTTCCAAAAGCCATTGGTTGAAAAACACAGTCCCGCCCCAAACTTGCACTATTGGTTGAGCCAACGTTGTGTCATGCTGGTTGGGATGCTCAACAAAGCAATGTTTTGAAAGCACCACAGAGCCAGTGTTTACACTTTTAGGGGAAATTAACTTGGAAATGGCTTATTTAAAGTTAACTCTGCATATTAAGCTAGGATAGTATTTTAAAAGTGAAAAAATTACACACTTCATGGCCAAAAGCTGTAAACAAGAGGCTGATCTGATCTGTGGCATTCCCCACCTGCTGTAAGACATCCAGGGTAACAGGGTAAAACATGTTATCGATGATTATCCTTAGCACTGGACTGGAAGGTGTACCTCCACCATTGCTGGAGTTGGACCCTGATGCTGTAGTCCCACCTGACTGAAAATTGTGGACAGCAAGATTTAAACATTCTTCATGATCTCTTTCATTCCCACAATCCACAGAGCACAATGACCCTCATAAGCCAAGTAGCTCCATCCACAGCAAAATCTCACTGGCCCAAAATCTCCTCAACATAGTTCGATATTTAACATCAAATATGATTTGATTGGCTGTGATTTTGTAACTTCATGCTGTATCTTGCTGTCAGTGAGGACAGAAATATTACTTGACACTGGAAACTTGTCATGTCGTGCCTGGTTAGATGCCTGTTTTATAGTCAGGTAATACGTTACCTGGTTTGAATTGTCGGTCTTGAGTTCTTTGTGATTGGAGTACTGGATGTATACAGGCACATTACGGACATGAGGCGTAACAGCAGAGTAATAATTGACCATCGTCATGGCAGCTTCCTCTGTGCTCAACTCCAGAAATGCCTACAAATATGATTTCAGTAGGTGAGATGCATTCTAAATAATTAGTTGACGCAAAAACAGAAAATCTCTCTGAATACAGTGCAAATTATGATAAAGCTGGCTGGGTGATCACAGCTGGCCCGCACACCTGGTTTTTGCCTTTCAACGTGAGGATATTGGTGACCTTTCCGAAAGGTAGCCCCAGAGCAATGATCTCAGTTTCTGAGACATCATTGGGTAGCTTCCTGATGTGGAGAACACGGGACAGCGGAGCGTCGCCGACTCTGTCTTCAACTCGAAGCTTTTTGCTGTTGCTGCCGTTAGATGTTCCATCTGCCATAGGTTGCCAAGAAGGTACGATGAGAATATAGGGATTAAAAAATGAAAATAAATGAATTCTTAGAGAAAATTCCTAAGCCTTAATGTGAACATCTGGATAATATTTTTAAGACCATGAAACTGGATAAAATCCAGATAAACTCTGCATATTAATCAAAACTAGTGATCGACAGATATGTTTTTTTTTTTTAATGGCCGATGCCGATATCCAGAAAGCAGGGTGGCCGATATATCACACAATTTAATAAAGTAAATAACATAAAAATTAAATTACTAAAAAATAAACTCGTATTAAGCACTATATTTACTCAATTTCACAAATTAAACTTTAACTTATATAAAATATAAAAATATAAAATAATATTGTATTTAAAATGGTAGATAGCAGTTTCTTCTAATTTGTTTAGTTATCAAATTTTAGTAATTTAGCACATGAAGAAATTGTTAATATATTAGGAAGAAGGAAATAACAGAAAACACAGTAGTCCAGTAACCATGGATGGCATATGGACATTAACGATCGCATTTTCTCAAATAATACTGAACCAATCCAATTGTACATACAGTGCATAGTGAATATGACATTTTCTTATAGCACAAGTGAAGCGCTTTAACTTTGAAGTTATTTCAACTGAAGATCCAGTGCAAGCAGCAATCTCCTGACAGTTTAAATGGCCTGAATCGCCTGCTTGGATTGTCATGGAGTGACTGTCATGATTTGTGAATCAGAGGAACTTTTGATCCTGAAGTTTTGATTCTGGCTGATAGAATACGTGCTTCAGAAAAAGATATTAGATGAGCACTCCACGGGAAGAAATCGCTGGATTTTCATGAGGTTCGTGAATTACATCAGTTTAAACGAGATATGCGCATATTTGCAGACAGTAGGCTATATGACATTAGTTTTATTGGTATTTGCATTTTTATCATTAGACAAGACAGTTATACATTACAGTGAACTGTTGAGGAGAGGCTGATAGAATACGTGTTTTAGAGGTAAATAAATTAGCATTACACAGGATGCTGGATCTGCTGAAGTTGTGAGGTTGGTTTATTACATCTGTTTAAACGAGATATGCTCATATTTGCAGATGGTATATGATATTAGTTTTAATGATATTTGCCTTTTTATCATTAGACAAGACAGATAAAAGTTACTGGGAACTGCTGAGGAGAGAAAGGGATAATAAAACAGGCAGGCACTGTAACATTATGAGCTCAAACACATCTGCCGCGGCTCTGATATGCGAACCGTTTAAATGAGACTGTTGCACACCGGTCTATTATTTTAGTAACACGATGGCATGTAACAACAAAACGAACCGTGACTGGTCATTTACATGTCTCAGTCGCTTCACATGCAAGCAGGTGATTCTCCGCGCACTCAAGAAACAAATCGGCCAAATGGGAAAATGTATCGGCCGATAATTAAAAGAGTCTTTCTTTCACAAAATAGCTTACAGGAAACTATTGTTTAAGAAGCTGTAATAGGATTTACAGCGCACAGTCACAATTCCAGTCACATGCTTGTAAGCATGGGTTCCCACCCACAGGAGGGCATAAGGTTATTCCCTGATAGGATCTTCTTAGCTTAACTAATGCAACACTTTCACGCTGAAACATCTGTTCCACTTCGATTTCGCTTTAAGGAACAGCTCACCCAAAAACGAATTACATTCCTTCTTCCATGGAACACAAAATGAGATGCTAGGCAAAATGTTAACTTCAGTCACCATTCACTTTGAACATGATGATGATGAAATAATTCTCATTTTTTGTGTGAACTATCTCTAAAATATCCCTTTAATGCATTTTAGCTCTTTGTGGCTGAGTAAATGGCTTGGAAAGAAGAAAATAACAGACACCTACCACTTACACTGCTCAGCCCAGAACTGGGGCTGTAATACATGCTGCCGGACAGCAGCTCATCTGATCCTCTCTGTGGAAACATACAAAAAAAAACATGAAAGATAAAATCCCACCCTCCAATAAAGATGTTCCACCTTCACAATCCCCTCAACCAAACAATGAAATACAGCTCTCGGTGGACGGCATAAAGAATCAAGGCACATAAAACGCACATCCACGCAGCCCTGGCTTTCCCCTTTATTTTTCTAGATTGTTGCTTTAATCTTGTTGAGTCTAAGATGTCAGACGCTGTCATCTCATTTCTGAGCTGCTAGCGATCCCCGAAGGGGTCTGGCAAGCCACTGGCGCAATTGGTCCGCCGCTTGAAGTGCAGCTAAAAGTGACGAATGGGACGGATGGCAAACTGTTGCAAACTAAACTCCATAATAGGTTTGTGTCTCACAAAAATTCCACCAAAACATTCTTTATGGATGACACTTTCATGGCACCAATAAACTTGAAACTGAGCTGGCCTTCTGGTCATAAAGACTACAACAAATAATCAAAGGAATGCAAAAGTTTCCCCACATCTAAATGGCCAGAACTAGTAGAATGTGTTAGATGTATGGTAGCCTTGATAGAAAAAGCCTACCATCAAAATTGATTTGAAAGAAATGAGAAAAAAAAAAAAATAAAAAAAAAACTTAAAAAAAAAAACATTTAACGCAACAACATTAAATGCTGCTTTTTCCACCTGCTTTCCCAGAAAGACAGGTTAACATTGCTTTCCCAGGGAGGAAAATTCTGTTGTTGGCGAACAAACCGAGTTAAAAGGCCTGTGTTCAGACAGAATCTCTGATAAAGAACAAACTCTTCTCTAACAATCTTGGACATAAACCGCCCCCATTCAATTACTACCAACCTAATTTTATGAAAAGTCAAGATGGAGACCTCTAACAGGCTAGTATCTAATATATAAGGGACAAATCAACATTTCCTGACAATGCTTTTCTTTCAATGACAACGTTTCAGCCACATAATATCCAATAATACACTTAAATGACTTGTTAATTCTTTGTCCGTTCAAAAACAAATTTTGTTTGCATTACCTTGGGCATTTATTTATTTATTTGTATTTTTCTTGTGGCTTTGACGCCAAATAAAATGCAAATAATTTTTAAAAAGACAGGAAAAATACACCGATCAGCCACAACATTAAAACCACCTGCCTAATATTGTGTAGGTCCCCCTCGTGCCGCCAAAACAGCACCAACCCACATCTCAGAATAGCATTCTCAGATGCTATTCTTCTCACCACAATTGTACAGAGTGGATATCTGAGTTACCGTAGACTTTGTCAGTTCGATTTTCACACAACAGTCTCTAGAATTTACTCCGAACGGTGCCAAAATTACCACATACACAAACACCAGTAATCTAAAATACAAACACTCCAAAACTGTGTCCTACATTTCATTTATCAGACTCAAAGGACAGTGTAAAGAGATGAGATTTCAGACGTGACTTAAGTCTTCAATGATCATACTGTGCCATGTCGCGAACTGTTTATCCAGGAAAGTGAAGCTTCCGGCAAAAAACACACATCATAATAAAAGCACAATTAAAAATAAAATCTAGAAGCCTGAAATTGAAGAAACTGAATAAAAATATATTACAACTGTATAATAAAATGTAATATTCACTGTAATAATAATAATAATAATAATAATAATAATTTAATTTCAAAATATCACAAGCAAGACAGCTGTTGAATAAAAGTTTGGCAAATTAAAATGCAATGACATATTGGAAAGTTCTATTTTCACTTGTTAAAAGTTTTAAGAATTTATTGATTAGACACCATTTTGGTGAAATTAAATGAAACTCTATTAAACTATAATTATTAAAATAATTAGTAAATAAAAAATAACTGAACTGGTGTGTTCAATAACACATCATATTAGCATATTTTTGCTGTGGTATCAAAATTGGTACAGAAAACCGTGAAATTTCACTGGTATCGGTACAGCCTACTGAAATTTTGGTACCATGACAACACTAGGCTATATTATATTATTTTGTTATTTTATATTAATTTTTTGCCAATGTTTAATTATTCTGACGTTTTATTAGACATCTTAGTTGGAGGCACAGCGGTGCTCTACAAGCGATCCAAAAGATGCACGCGAGGGAAGTCGGCATGCTTGTGAAGCTTCGTCAACGCGGCTTTAGGACTCCGCTGCCGAGTATTCATCTGGCGAATGTCTGCTCCCTCGCCAACCAAACAGACGAACTGCTTCTGCTCACTCAAACAAATAAGGACTTTTCTAACTCTGCTGCTCTGTGTTTCACGGAAACATGGCTGAATGAAGCCATACCGGACAGCACGTTTCATCTGCCGGACTTACAGCTGTTCAGAGCGGATCACGCTGCGGAATCATCGGGGAAAACGAGAGGTGGTGGAACATGCTTTTACATCAACGAAAGTTGGTGTACAGATGTAACAGCATTGACAAAGATGTGCTGTCCTAATTTAGAAGCACTCTTCATCAACTGTAAGCCTTTCTACTCGTCACGGGAGTTTTCCTCGTTCATTCTGGTGAGTGTTTATATCCCGCCACAAGCTGCATTGCAACAGCTGGCTGATCACACGGAGCAACAACACCCGAACTCACTTATCATTATTCTGGGAGATTTGAATAAAGTTAACCTGACCCGTGAACTGCCAAAATACAAACGACACATCACATGCCCCACCAGAGACAGAAATATATGGGACCACTGTAACACCACTGTAAAGGATGCATATCGCTCTGTCCCGTGTGCAGCTTTAGGTCTCTCTGATCACTGTCTGGTTCATCTTCTCCCGACCTACAAGCAGAAACTAAAATCAGCTAAGCCTGTAGTAAGGACTGTACAGGGATGGACCAAAGAAGCAGAGCTGGAACTACAAGCCTGCTTTGACTTCACTGATTGGAGTGTTTTTGAGGCTGCTGCCACAAACCTGGACGAGCACACAGATACTGTGACATCATATATAAATTTCTGTGAGGATATGTGCATCCCTACTAGGACATTTTTATCATTCAATAACAATAAACCATGGTTTACAGGAAAACACAGACAGCTTTGTCAGGCCCCCATCTACACACATCTTAAATAGATCACTGGAGCAGTGTGAAGTTCCCTGCTGCTTCAAATGCTCAACCATCATTCTGGACCCCAAAAAACTCAACATCACAGGACTTAAATGACAACAGACCTGTCGCTCTCACATCTGTGGTCATGAAGTTGTTTGAGAGACTGGTTTTGGCCTACCTGAAGGACATCACTGGACCCCTTCTGGACCCCCTTCAGTCTGCTTACCGAGCAAACAGGTCTGTGGATGATGCTGTCAATATGGGACTGTGTTATATCTTGCAAAACATCGACAGACCTGGGACTTATGCAAGGATCCTATTTGTGGACTTCAGTTCAGCCTTCAATACCATCATGCCTGATCTTCTCTCAACCAAACTGACCCAGCTCTCCATGCTCACCCCAATCTGTCGATGGATCACCAGCTTTGACAGATAGGCAGAAGCTAGTGAGACTGGGGAAACTCACATCCGGGACCCTCACTATTAGCACTGGTGCCACGCAGGGATGCGTTCTCTCTCCACTGCTCTTCTCCCTGTATACGAATGACTGCACTGCAAAAGACCCCACTGTCAAACTCCTGAAGTTTGCAGATGACACCACGGTCATCTGCCTCATCCACGACGGTGAACACGCTCAAAACAGTGGAGATGATAGTGGACTTCAGGTGCCCCCCTGCCCATCCTCCAAGACCTGTACATCTCCAGAGTGAGGTAATGTGCAGGTAGAATCACTCTGGACCCCACACACCCTGCCCACTCCCACTTTGAACTGTTGCCCTCTGGCCGGTGCTACAGAGCTCCGAGTGCTCCAGGACATCCAGGCACAAGAACAGTTTTTACCCTCAGGCCATTTTCCTCATGAACAATTAAACTGCCTCAGGACTCCCCCATAGTGCAACAATGTAAATACATATCTCATGTACATATGTAAATTCACATATTTAATTAACTGTACATACCCCTACCTTGCACACACATTACCACTTGCACATGTATATATGCTATTCTGCTATATGTCCTATTATTTGATTGTCTATTTATACTCTTACCTTGTTTTATATTCTGTCTCACTGTAATGTTCTGTGTGCACTTGTTTCTCCCATCACCAAAACAAACTCCTTGTGTATGTGAGAACACTTGGCAATAAAGCTCATTCTGATTCTGATATTTTTAAAAAAGGGAGAAAAAAAGTGACATTTAAATTAGCTAAGTTTGGCAAGACAAATAAATAAAACTATACAAATAATGACAGCATTAGGACAAGTCACCAACCAACACCATCCCTCTGGGGTTTTTTTCTGATGCAATGAAAGTTCATAAAGATCCATATTAATAATGTAGCATAAAATATATTCCCAACAGAACAGCGTGTATTTTTAACTGGATGATGATTGAAACTAAGAATATAAATACGATATCTTGAGAGCAGGGAGGCCAATAGGCAGGTGTAATGTGGACAAATATATTATATCATATCACACAATTTAATATGATAGTAAATTACATGTACAGAAAATTGCTAAAAATTCAATGAACTTTTGTTTAGCATTATTTTCACTAAACATTTAAATTAAAACTTAAACTTTGTAAAAAATATATAATAAGTTATTAGATTTGTATAATAAATTGTAGTGGTACAGATGTTAAGAAATGCACGAAGGAGTGAACCTGCAGCACTTTGCTTTCACAATGCACGGGAACAGCTCTTACATGCTGACAGGGCCAGGGTAGCCTTCATTGAGTGTCAGTGACTGACAGTCATGCAACATTCGTAAGCCAGAGGGACACTGTTTTGATCCCGGCTGATATACACGCTTTATAGGAAGAAATGTGCACGCTCCACAGGACTACGTGCTTCACAAGAGGAAATCGCTAGATTTGCGCATATTTTGTGAGGTTAGTGCATTAAATCTTTGAAAAATATTCAGTCGTTTTCTATAAACAAAATATCTGCGTATTTGCAGATGATATATAGTGCTGTGCAAAAGTATTTGATACTGATTTCTTCTGTTATTGTGTATCTCATCAGAGGTGGGTAGTAACGTGCTACATTTACTCCGTTACATGTACTTGTGTACAATTTGGGAGAAAATTGACTTTTAAGAGTAGGTTTAATAGTGGGTACTTTTTACTCTTACTCAAGTAAATTTCTATTAAAAAAAAATAAAAATACTTTTACTTCATTGCAATGGGCAAAATTCCTGTCATTACATTGCTGGTTTTAACTAAATACGTTTTAATAAATGTGCATTTATTTAGAGATTTTTTGAACAGGACTTTTATGACAGCGGAACTATACAGCTGGGCTTTTTCACTCGAGTCCAATTCATCACGGCAGCAGCAGCAAGCGGATATTTCAAGATTAGAATTGCAGCACCAACTTAAGCAAACTCATTGCGGTGAGTTTTAACGACTGTGATAATGTGAGCTTGTCTGTGTTGTGGTGAGTCATTTTCAGGGTGATTCTGAAACCATAGACTCTTATGACCTCAGTTTCTAAGTATACATTGTTATCAGTGCTGAAATATATCAGTGCCTACTGTATAAATCCATATAAGTGTAAATGCCTTTTGCTCTGCCTATCGCGTGCATGCATGACTACTGGAGCGCATCTCTGCATGTGCACACTGCACAGCAACTTTGCGTTTGACAGATGCATTGAGTTTTTCTCATGGACAACAGAGAATCAACTCTGAACTTAAATAAGCCAAACATGCTTCCAAATACAGAGATAAGGTGCAGTTTGCCCTTACTGTACAGATGTAATGATCTAACTTCTTTCTACACTGAAAATACTGTAACTATACTAAAAATCCATTCAGGACTTTAAAACGCTGTGAAATAGAAATAAAGCATGATCTTGCTTCATTTTATACAGCATTATATTTGATTGGACCTGTGGAATATTGTTCACTTTTTTCAACGTAACTAGAAACTGGTTTCCAAACTTCTCTTCTAATTGACAGATTCGTCCAAACCTGACAAGCGTCCTTAAAGTGATAGTTCAGCCATACATTAATGTTCTGTCATCATTTCCCCACCCTCATGTCACATTCTCTTTTCAAATATGGAGGAAAAAATGCGTTGCATTGATGGAAGAAAGTCATACTGGAGCAACATGAAGGTGAATGATAAAAGAATTTACAATAATAATAATTATTAAATAATTTTTAAATATTTAATACATTTTAAATAAATAATAATTAAAAGTGTATTATGTAATGGAATATTGGGGAGTAAACGTACATTGTTACATATGAAATTAACTAGTTACTCGCTACTTGAGTATTCTTTAAATTAGATACTATTTTACTCTTACAAATAATTATTAAAATCATTACTTTTACTTCTAGTTGAGTAATATTTTTTTTCAAGTAATTGTACTTTTACTTGAGTAAAATGTGGCTACACTACTTTCTCTGTTTCTCATACTAAACTGTTTCAAAAAATCTAACAAAATCTAACATAAAACAAAAGCAATCTGAGTTAACACAAAATACAGTTTTTAAATGACAATGTTATTTATTGAAGAAAAAAGTTATCCAATACCAGCTGGGCCTGTGTGAAAAAGTATTTCCCCCCTTAGTTACTAAATACCCAAATCTATGAAACTGCATTCATAATGGGGTTCAGCTGGACTAGACACACCCAGGCCTGATTACTGCCAGCCCTATTCAATCAAATCAACACCTAAATAGAACTTTTTCAGCAGCATGAAGTTGGTTAAAAGGGCTCACCCAGCAGCACACTATGCCAAGGTTGAAAGAAATTCCAGAAATGAAGAGGAAAAAGGTGATTGAAATACATCAGTCTGGGAAGAGTTACAAAGCTATTTCAAAGGCGCTGGGATTCCAAAGAACCACAGTGAGAGCCATTATCTCCAAATGGAGAACACTTGGCACAGTAGTGAACCTTCCCAGAAGTAGCACACCTTCCAAAATTCCTCTTAGAGCACAGTGACGACTCATCCAAGAAGTCTCAAAAAAAGCCAAGGAACTGCAGGCCTCTCTCGCATCAATAAAGGTCACTGTTCATGACTTCACTATCAGAAAGACACTGGCCAAAAATGCCATCTATGGAAGAGTAGCAAGGCGAAAACCACTGCTTACCCAGAAGAACATTAAGGCTCGTCTGAATTTTGCCAAAACACACCTTGATGATCCTCAAACCTTTTGGAACAATGTTCTGTGGACTGATGAGTCGAAAGTGGAACTGTTTGGAAGACAGGGGTCCCATTACATCTAAGTACTCGTCGAGTACTCGAGGGGCAATGACAAGTACATAACTTTATATATAATAACATGTCTGACAAACGTCTTTGGCTGCTGAATTGCATCTTGTTGTTCCAGTGTATCATCAATTCATTTTTATAGGCTGTTATAAAATAATCTGTTACAAAATGTACAAAAGATTGCATAATCAAAATGTAATGCATCATATTTTGTCATTATGTGATGGTTCGCTGCCCAACTCAATGAAAGAATGGGCACAACGCGCGTCTGTCTGTTCTTCCTTCAGGTTACCGTAGTAATCTTAGTAAGCGTGCACCAGTTCTTTTCGTGACTGTCTGAACCATCTATTTTCAAATCGCTTTCAGTTTTTAAGACGCTGCATTCTGTTCCATTTAGCTGCGCTCTGTCTAGCTGTTTGAAACACCCGCCTGCCGAATATGCGTGGAGTCCACTGTCACACGCACCTGGTGTGTGTGTGTGTCTCCAAGTGTTCGCTCCTGTGGGAAAGCAGCAATGCTCCGTATTGTTGCTGTGATAATTCATGAAGCGTTCCATTCAACTCAGAGTCTGAATTTCCACCTTTCAACTGGGGAAAATGCAACGGAATGACACTTTATGTCGGACTTCTAACTTGGAAACTGGTGCGGAAATCATCTCCCATTTAGTCGAGATGCAGGTGTGTGTTACGTCACTTAGGGCAGGGAGGTTTACAGTCAGTAACAAACATTCACTTTTATTGAATAATATCCATTAATGAGTCAAAGTTTTTACATTAAATAATTATAAAACGTGTTTAGCAAACGTTTTGCAGTGACAGTGTTTAGTTGTCAGGTAACTGTCACTGAATTTCAAATCAAGTGAAAAGTCACATCATGCGTGATCACCATCGATCATCGTTTTCATGATCGATCATTGCTGCCACGTCCGAGTACCCGAGAACTCATGCCCATCCCTAACCTACGGTCAAGCATGGTGGTGCTAGTGTGATGGTGCTGGGATGCTTTGCTGCTTCATGGCCAGGGCGACTTGCAGTAATTGAGGGAAACATGAATTCTGCTCTCTACCAGAAAATCCTAAAGGAAATGTCCGGTCATCAGTCCGTGAGTTGAAGCTCAAGCTTAACTGGACTATGCAGCAAAACAATAATCCAAAGCCTAGGAGTAAATCAACCTCTGTATGGCTCAAAAGAAGCCAAATTAAAGTTTTGGAGTGGCCTAGTCAAAGTCCTGACTGAACCCGATTGAGATGCTGTGGCAGGACATTAAACAGTCAGTTCATGCTCGAAAACCCTCCAATGTTGCTAAACTAAAGCAGTTCTGCAAAGAAGATTGGGCCAAAATTCGACCACAGCATTGTGAAAGACTGATCTCCAGTTATCGGAAGTGTTTGGTTGCAGTTGTTGCTGCTAAAGGTGGCACAACCAGCTATTAAATTTAAGGGGGGCAGTTAGTTTTTCACATGGGTGATATAGGTGTTGGATAACTTTTTTGCTTCATTAAAAAATATATATATTTGAAAACTATATTTTGTGTTTACTCAGGTTGCCTTTGTTTTATATCTCGTTTGAAGATCTAAAACAATGTAGTATGAAAAATACACAAAAATAGAATTAGGAAGGGGGCAAATATTTTTTCATGGCACTGTATGAGTACAAGTATAGGTTGTATTGCTATCATTAGACAAGACAGTTAAAAATGACAGGGAAGTGTTGAGGAGAGATAGGGAGAATGAGCACTCTACACATCATGAGCTCATGCGCGTCTGCTCACGGACTGGGGCTGCTTCAATGAGATTTTGTTGCACTACTGTCTATTATTGAGGTAACACCATGGCACATAACAGCAAAAGGAACAATCATTAATGTGTCTCAGATGGCTCCTTTACATTCAAAGCAGGCGGTTCTTGAAGGTGTCGCAACTTGCAAAACTAATCAGCCAAATGGGAGAATGTATTGCCCGATAATTTTAAAATACCAAATATCAGCCGATTTATCAACCAACCACTAATTGGTTATACAAAATATGCCCAAAACTGAACAGTAACAGTGGGAGGAAATTCCCTTATTGTTCTAGTAGCCATGGGGTCAGATTTCTGTTTCGGTTTCAACTTCATCTCACCAACTCAACAGTCAAACATCTATTAAAAATGTAATTCCACAAAAATGAATTGCCAATGGAAGGACATCATTCAACAAATTCATTCATTCTGATCGTCTTTATAGTAATACACAGGATACCATACTGTTGTTTTGTCTGGCCGCCGTTGTACCAATAAATCTCTCATTAATAAAGCGTCCATCCACCTGTCAACCAGACTACATAATCTAAAAAGAGAACTGAAAACAGAGCTCACCTTTACGCCAACTGCGACATCTCCGATGCTGTTGAAAACAAACATGAAGGTTTTGTCAGATAGATATTAAACCCTAGGAATATATATGTGATCTTTAGAGCAACAGGTAAGCGTGCATAAGATGAAACGTGGTTCCTTTTTTTGGGGGGGGGGGGTTCCCCTTTTTCTCCCAGTTTGGAATGCCCAATTCCCAATGCGCTCTAAGTGATTCGCCACAGTCCGGGTGGCGGAGGACGAATCTCAGTTGCCTCCGCGTCTGAGACAGTCAACCAGCCCATCTTATCATGTGGCTTGTTGAGCGCGTTGCCACGGAGACATAGCGCGTGTGGAGGCTTCACGCCATCCACCGCGGCAACCACGCTCAATTCACCATGCGCCCCACCAAGAACAAACCACATTATAGCGACCACGAGGAGGTTACCCCATGTGACTCTAACCTCCCTAGCAACCGGGACAATTTGGTTGCTTAGGAGACCTGGCTGGAGTCTCACGCCCTGAGATTCGAACTAGCGAACTCCTGGGGTGGTAACCAGCGTATTTTACCACTGAGCTACCCAGGCCCCTGAAACGTGGTTCCTTAAAACATTTCAGAATACATTGGTAGATTGGAAAGGGGGGAGGGGGAATGGTCAACAAAGCCTGAAAAAATCATTTCATCAAAATAATGTAAAAGCCCTACCATTATTCAATGACACAATAAATTAAGATCATGAACAATATTCATTAACAGACCAGGCTATAATACCCAAGCATGCTGTCTGGGTAGTGGGTTGGCAGCAGAATAGGTTTTGGAATTATGTTGACCACAAATGCTATCTAGGAAGGCAGCTCACTAGGTTTTGAGATTCACATAACATTTTAAATGTAGCCCATATCAGACACTGGTCTGAACAGCCGATACTCCAAAACTGTTCCGCATGCGTATAACAAACTCCGGCCCGTTCATCATTATAGTATGCATAATGAATTAAATTATTATTAAAAATGTAATTATCAGTTTTTGACGAAGATAGGAAGCTCACTAGAATGAACTCTAAATGCTGTCTAGGTAGACAGCTCACAAGGGTTTGATAGTATGACGCTAAAAACAGATACTGTCTAGTAGGGTGCTCACTAGATTTTGGTTAACCAAAGCTGATTTTCTACAGTATCAACTTTTCAATGATTTTCATATTTTTTGTCATACACTTGGAAAATCGAAGATGATGTTTAATCACAACAATGGAACATATCTCGATTTATTAACAGGTCTCAAAGTAACGTGCTGCTAACAAAACAAACACCATGCAAACAGAAATTAACATAACACTAAATAGGCACAGAGGGGAATTAAATCATATTCGAGCATATATATAAACTCTGACTAGTTAGACTCAACCTGTTAATATTGATTTTGAGCGTGAAGTGTGAGCAAACAAAATCCCAATGAAGCTAAACTGCTAACACATGTTTGCTGGTTAGGCAACCTACGTTAGTATATTTTGTTGCTATTTTTCCTCATTTCAGCTTTGTTCCCCTCACTGGTATATCTTAAGATGTTGAAACAGACAACATAACTATTAAAAGGAGGTTTATACATCTATAAGGTATGCATGCTTAAGTCTTCAAGCGCTCGCGTGTTAGCCTCGTTAGCATTTAAACAAGTGTGATAGTTATACTTCACATTTAAAAGATTATTTATAGAAAATATAAACGAAGAAAGCTTTTAATGCTCACCCGTCCATTTCTGGCGACCTGTGTTTAAAATAAACCCGCTGGTGTGTGTGTTATTCCGTCTCAGACACACAAACTCAAACACACCACAAACAAAATGGTGGCTGAAACTATGGAGACATGAGGAGGACACACACACACTTACTGTATATTCACAAACACGTAAAATAAAATTATATTAGATACATATATAATATTAGATACAGACAATGTTATATGAGAAAAACACATGGACAATGCAGCCTACTATTAATTCACCTTCAGTAAACATCTAAAAAAAATGCATTATTATTATTATTACATTGTTGTTGTATGCTTTGGTTTTGATTTGTTGTTACCATTATAACTGTTGTTCTCATTAAACAATATTAAGAATATAAATGCAGAGTGAATTACCTGGCTTAATTAAAATGATTATGCATATAGCTATTAACATTTCACAAGTCAGTCAAATCCACTGTAGCAGGCTGTGAGATATCAAATGACTGTGACACACTTACCTCATGGTATTTGGGCTGCATGCTTGATGCCCCAGGTGAAATTAAAGTCTACCATCTTATCTTAAAGAACCTGGTATAACATTCCTTTTAGCATGAATCAAGCACAGGGGAAATGCTTTAAAGTTTGTGTCATTTTACCTGTTATGAAGTGATATTTCATTACATTTAGCTATAACTTTAAGGTGTAGTAAGTGACTTTGTCCACAATAAAAAGTTACCCCTAAAGAAATTAATAGTAGGCAACTTTTAAAATATGTTCATAATGACATAAACTCAAATGAGGATTTTCTACAATACATCACCAAAGTGTGGACTCAGATGAGGCCCGCAAGGGCTGAGGGTGGCATTTGGGACAGGGCCTACAGTATATGGGGCATGTCCGCCTCATGGTGCCAAGTTGAGATCACATGATCGGCCAGATACTACTTACTTTATTACAAATAACTTACAGATAACCTCTTATTGTCAGACTAGATTTGACACTTAGTGCACCTTTAACTGTTTTTAAAAATACATGGATATGCTTTAGTATCCAGTTTCCAGTAGTCATCCAACAGAGGCCTGACACTGATTTTCCAGATGTGCCACTGTCATGTTTTGTCAGGCATGATGTCATTCTTCTACTATCATCTTGGGATTCATGTAGTCAGGAGTGATGTCACTGTAATGTGACCCAGTGTGGTGAAATGTGCTGTGATTTCTCTGAACTGACAGCCTCAAGTCAAGGTACGCCCGTACATTGTCGATTATATGTCAGCTGTCTTGACGTGTCCTGTACATCTATGTATTCACTTTACATTGAAATAAGATCTGAGCAAGATGTCTGGACTTCAACACAATAATTCACAAAATTCTTAGGAGGACACTTGGAAAGCAATGGCTAGGTCACAGTAATGCATTAAATAATTTTAATATCTTTGACAAATTAATTTGGTGATATAAATTTATTTATATATTTATATATCTAAAAGAGTCACTTACGTGTTCGTGTCTTTTTAAAGATGTTGATCCGTAAATGTTCCTTGTGTGAGAGATGCTGTCAGATCAGCATGAGAGCTGCGTTTACTGTCTGGGCCACGCCCACTCTTCACGATTCAGCCTCACGTACCCTCCCACCTGCCACTTCTGTGATACCTGAGGATTCATAAGAGGAGGCATAGCAGAGCCAAGAGGTGGAGCAGGATGACTTTGAGGTGGTCCTCATGCCAGCACATGCCCCGTGAGCCCCTCGATCTCTACGAAGAGCATGTTTTCTGATACGTTATGTGCGAGACGAGCTCCGGCCTTCTGAAAGAGGAGGCGGCCTTGTCTTATTCAGCGGTTCTGACGCTGGGGATAATAATGACAATGTCATGTCTCTCACTGGATCATGCAAGTGGTCAATGGATGATGCTTCTGCCCCTCCCCCCAGCGAGGGCGAGGAATGTACACGCGCCACTGACAGGGAGATGCTCCGCGTCCTTACAAGGGCGGTCGAAGAGCTTCACCTTGAGTGGTCTCCACCAGAGGAACCTGAACAGTCTTGCCTCTATGAATGGTTCCTGCAGTCCGGACGCCGTCAAATGGCAGCGTCCCGCAAACCTAACCCATTCTTACCCGAAGTTCATAACGAACTGTCCGAGTCCTGGTGCGCACCCTTCTCGGCGTGCTCGCACAGTGTTGCCATCCTCTCTAATGTGGATCACGGGTATGAAAAAGGTTATGCCCAACTACCCCCTGTGGAGGAGGCGGTAGTGGCACACCTCTGCCCAGTGAGTAACAGGCCGTGGAAATCACACCACATACATGCTTCCAAACCATGTCGAAAAATGTACGCACTGGTGGGAAAAGCTTACTCAGCGGCAGGACATGCTGGATCAGCACTCCATGCAATGGCGGTGCTCCAGGTATTTCAAGCCAAGCTCATCAAGCAAATGGACGAGCACGGCTTCGATCCAGAGACATTCAAAGAGCTCTGCACCACTACAGACTTAGCGCTGCATGCCATGAAAATCACTGTGCAGGCCATCGGCAAGTCCATGGGCAACCTGGCAGTTGTGGATTGACATATATGGCTTACCCTCACAGAAATGAGTGATAAGGAAAAAGCCACTCTATTGGATGCTCCAGTGTCTCCAGCCGGCCTCTTTTGCAGCTCTGTGAATAAGTCTGCTGACCGTTACGTCGCGTCTCAGCAACAGTCAGAGGCTATGAGACACTTTATGCCCAAATGGAGTACATCACAGCCGGTTTGCCCTCGCTCTGTTTCGAACCAGAGCCTGACTAAAAGCCCCATACCTGCTGACTCTCTGGCAACTGTGTGTCAGTCCTGACGGGCACAACCCTTTTTTGCTCCAAAAAAGGCTCGATTGGAGACACAAAAAACTGTTCCCCATCTCCCCACTACTGTTTGTCGGGAAAGGAATATTGTTGTTCACAATATTGTTCAAAATGTTGTTTCTGTGTCTTGCACTCATAAATGCATACAAGAATACAGCTTTCATTGCAAATGCACAAGATGCTCGCGCTGTACCACTGAGGAGGGATCTCCTCTCTAATGTGCAAGGCACAATCTGGCATCCCCAGCCCCAGCTGTGGAACCTGCATGTGTGGCCCCTGAACGGAGCACGCTAAACACGCCAGAACTGACACATTCAGTCATGAACACCATTTTACAGGCCAGATCGCTGTCCAAGAGACATCTCTACACTCTAAAATGGAAAGTGTTTACTGATTGGTGTCTCTCACATGGCAATGACCCAGTAAACTGCGCTATACATTAAATTCTCATATTTCTTTAAGAGCAATTAGATGCAGGACTCACTCCGTCAACGCTCAAAGTGTATGTGGCAACTATATCTGTGTATCACGCACGTGAAGCCGGCGCCTTTATAGGCAAGCATGACTTAATCATAAAGATCCTTAAAGGAGCAAGATGATTAAACCCACCTCGGCCAGCTACAGTCCCTACTTGAGACTTAACTTTAGTCCTAAAAGCTCTCACAGGGCCCCCCTTCAAGCCTTTGGACTCTGTTGATTTGCGCATGCTCTCCATTAAGACCGTACTACTGCTGGCTCTGGCCTCAGTAAAACGGGTCTTTCAAGAGCCACTGGCAAACCCAGAAAAGGCTATGTGCCTAAAGTCCTAACCACACCCTTCAGAGCGCAGTTGGTTCACCTTCAGGCCTTCTTCCCTCCTCCATTTAATTCAGATGAGGAACAATCATTGCATTTGTTATGCCCTGTGCGGGCACTACATGCATACGTTGAGCGTACATACCAGTTCAGACTGTATGATCAGCTCTTTGTATGCTATGGAGGATGCACAAAAGGAATGTCCATCTCCAAGCAAAGACTTTCTCACTGGATTGTCAATGCAATTGCCCTGGCTAATGAGTCGCAGGGTAAGACTTGCCCAATTGGTGTTAAAGCACACTCAACTAGAGGCATGGCCTCCTCATGGGCATGGACGAATGGTGTGTCCTTACAAGACATATGTTTTGTGGCAGGATGGTGCTCTCAAAACACATTCGCAAGGTTTTACAACCACCTGCATTAGGCCGTTGTAATTCTCAAGCACTTACATTATAAATAAACTCCCTTCCCAACTGGGTTCGTGAAGGAGTTAATTCATACTATATGACTATAGTTCATATATTCATCTTGAGTGATTTCCTCCTGGCCCAACACGAGGGTCACTCACTGCAGCATATTCATGTCGGCCGCCAGAGACTGCAGAGTCATGCTTCTTTTCTGGGAGGTTATGTCGTGTAGTGCGGCATGATGGGATTCTTTTCCCCATATACGTTAATAAACGCAATGTCAAGTGTACTGAGTCATAAGGGAACGTCTTGGTTACGTATGTAACTTCGGTTCCCTGAAATGAAGGGAACGAGACATTGCGAACGCTAGCCGCACTACAAGACTCAGAGATCTTGAGGTACGAGCAATGCGCTCCTTGTTCTCAGTCAAAAATTCTGAGGAAATGGTGTTTGTGCACCTGCTTTTATAGCAGACAGCTTCGTGCCAAAACGGGCAGGGCTCACACACCATAGCCAATATTAAAATATTGTCATTATTGTAGAGAGGTTTCAACTAGGTTGTGTGGAAGGCACTCCCCATATGCATTAATAAACGTAATGTCTCGTTCCCTTCGTCTCAGGGAACTGAGGTTCCTTACGTAACCGAGATGTTTTTTGAATGACAGTGTGAATAGCAAAAGTCACACTGAATCAGACATTTTCAACTCTGATCTGGGCCACATACATGTGCAAATGTGGCTTCAGTGTGAACAATCAGGCTGAATTAAATTAATGTCATTTTTCCTGTCAGTTTAACTTGACATTCGTCGTTAGCGCGTTAGATGTCAAAATCAGAGAATAACCCAATGATTTTAAATCTCATGTAAACACGGTTTTCTTGCATTGTCTGATATTTTGATAACGAATTTCGGTCGAAAATGTTCATGTACAGTATATTACATACTTGCATGTATACAGGCTTGGGGAGTAACGGATTACTTGTAACGGTGTTAGGTAATAAGGATACATAAATGAGGTAACTGTAATCCATTACATTTACATAAAAACCCATTGTAATCAGATTACAGTTACATTTTCAAAAAATTGGGATTTCTGTCAGGATTACAAGTTTTAATTTCTGACAAAAGAAATAGTGAATTTTCCTGACATAAAGTGATACAGACAGCTGTTTGTTCAGAGTGAGAGATGGTTTAGATGGAGCTATAATATACCTGGAAAGAGCTATCTGTTAGCATTATTTATAATACAGACAGAATTATTTTCTTGGAAATTTCGACATTATTTTCTCTTTAAAAGAGAAAAGCAAAACAGCATTAAAGTTCAGTGGAATGTATGCCTTCCAGCTGTGAAGATGCTCTCATTATCCAAGGATCTGAGAATTTGAAGGTAATAAGAGCCGCACAGAAATCACATTAGCTAGGTTAGCTAAAATGAGTTAATATTAAAATGTGTTCAAATGAGTTAGCCTAAGTGCTCAAAGCAGTCTGTGGCCCTCGTCATTTGGCAGCAGCAGGAATAGCTGCCAATACTGACATAGAAATCCCCTGGTTTGCATGGTTGCAAATGCAAACTGTACTATATTAGCCAGGACGTCCTGTATGTTGTTCCGTTCCATACTAAAGCTGAAAAAATTACCCCTCCCCCAGGTGAACGGTACTTAAACCTTCATCATTTAAGAAAAACAAGTTGTTTATACAACAACAATGCAAAAAGTAACTGAAACAATACCCGTGGAAAACCTGCTATGACTTTCTCTCTTTTTTCACCTCTCATGATTTTGCATACCTGATCATTATTAACAAATCCAAATTGTACACATAAATACCAAATTAATTGAAAATGTGTTTTAAGTTCTTAGGAAAGAAAGTTCAATGAAGAATTTATCTGATTTTTATAAATTATTGTTGAGAAAAGTTCAAATGTCTGGGTGAGGGAGACATTCTGGCAAATTTAACATGTTCAACACTTATAGTAATTAGGAATAAGTAATTGAAAAGACACACTAAAAGTTTAAATCTGTTTTGATCTATTCTTTAAAACTAGATTTTCTTTTCTTTTTGGAATGAAAACTTTTTTCCCCTTTAAAATCCTCCTTAAACAGAAGCATAAACATAGAAATTAGCCTTAAACTGTTAGCTGGTGATGTTTGACTTTGGATCATGAGCAAGCAGAGGAAAGACACTCCCCAGCATTTAATTATGACAATAATAACGATGATGATGATGATGATGATGAAGATAATGTGTGATCTACTTATTGAATACAGTCTGAAGTTAATTAATAGTGCAAATTACAATTGCCTGTACACACTAACTGCAATACATGGTAGAATTACACTTTGCAGTGTTTTTTAATCAGAGGGATATGCTGTCAGTTTTAGATTAATGTTAACCAAGACACAATTCAGTGCATCTGTTCTGATTATATTTGCTTTATGAGAAATTTTCTTTTTCTGTAGCAGACAGAGAACTCATCTGATTTCTTTAAAAATACTGAGTTGTTCTACATTAACAGCTCATTTTCTGTTTTCTTGGTAAGGTGCAGTGTACATGTTTCTTTTCCTTAGATATAATAACAGATACAACAGTACTCATAATATTACTCAAACATGTTCTGTTTGCATTCAAGGCATAATTAAAATTTTTAGAGATCATATTGATTTTATCTTGAATTTATTTACAAATGTGCCCTTGTGGTAATCCAAAAGTAATGAAAGGTAATCTGATTACATTGCTTTAATTATTCTGTAATTGGATTACATAACTGATTACATTTATTGTTAAATAATCGGTAATCTGTAATTGATTACATTAAAAAGTAACCCTCCCAACCCTGTATGTGTATACGTACATCAAACTTCAAACAATATAAAAATGGATATTTTCATATATATTTCTCCAAATAGACACATATACTTTAATGAATATAAAATACTCATTATATTTTCTGCTTCAAGTTTGCACATTGTCTTTAGAATACATGTCACAAACAAATTGTGGAATAAGATATGTAAATATATCCTGATATATATTAACTACATTTGATTTACATTTTTTTATTTTTTTTATTTCTGTATGAGCTGACCCCTTAATAGAACTATACTTTCATTCTGCCAAGTTACTGAGTGTCAGCTCCAATCAGACATCTTTGCATCAATTCAAATGTGTAAATTCAAATAACATAAAAAGCTAAATCAAAAAGAAACACCTTTTGGGTCAAAGAGTTTCAGAAACATTTAGTTAGACTGATGAGGTAGTATAGTTAGAAAGACAGACTTTTTTCCAACTGAGTTTAATTACGCCAGTTTTCAAACTGTGTGGGAGATGTGCAGCACAGCTAACATGGGCTATTAGGCAACATGCATGTTGACATCTATATCAGTGTATATGATAAACAAAATATATACCAAGTCAGCTCATGGTCCAAATTAATAATTCATACTTAAAAAATACGTATGCTTTCAGCATGTTTTCTGTGTTTTTAAAATATTGATTAAATGACTTCACATAAATGTCTGCTAGCCATTCTGTTCAAGCCAAGATCAGAATCAGAATCAAAATGAGCTTTATTGCCATGTATGCTTACACACACAAGGAATTTGTAATGGTGACAGATGCTTCCAGTGCAAAGAGAATGCAACCATATATACATACATACAAACATATACATTTAAACATATATGTACATAAAGTGACATAAAAATAAAAACATAAGATATAACAGATAAATAAAAAGAGAAATATACAATAGCAATAATGTTGTTAGAATATGTTATATACAGATATACAGTTATGAGCAGGTGATGTAATGTATTGAAGAAGGTAGGATATGTTAAAACAAATATAAATGAAATATAGATATAAGTAGAAATGGATGGATTGAATATTGCACATGGTTGTGTTGACAAAAAGGAAAATATTTGGGGGCAGTTTTAAGTGTTCAAGATGTTGCTTTATAAAGCAATAAAACGTGTTGTAAATAAATGGAAAGAGAAGTGTGGGATGCAGGAACATAAACATCATTAAATATCTTCTCACAGCATATTTCTGCACTATTCTGTTATTTCAGTTTGCTTTGGCAGTGTCACAAGCTTATCAGAGGGAATTTGCATCCATTTGAAGAGTAATACACATCCAAATAATGGGTTGTGATCACAAGGTCATATATGATGAAATGTCCATGTGCTAGTGTTGCAAATGAGACTGATGTGTTGATTTGAAGGACATGTTCACAGTTTCCTCTTCACTGATAAATGCATTTGTGTGGGAACAACACATGTCAGTTGCATTTAAGAAACAGACACATATTTTTTTTATTGTTTAAGCCCATTTTTTTCCTCACTTTTATTTAAATGTAGCTGGTGAGAATTCAGAAGCGGTGCTTATTTACAACAGAAGAATGAACGTCACACAAGAGTTCACCAATTTCAAACAGCATCAGATCCATGGACGGAACCCAGTGGCGGAGCTAGGGCCTGGCCACCCCTTTGGCCACCCCACTCACAATTGCCATTTTGGTAATTTTTTTGTCTTGGGCACAATTTAGCTTTTTTAGAGGTCTCTGCACAACCGCAACACACAGGAGACTTAACATGTGCGCAAACCAAGGTCACCGCACCTCTCCGTCCCGGGTGTCACTGTATCCACCACCCTCCGTTTTTGTATCCACGCGCCTCTGCTTTCTACATCAACAACCACCACAATACATAGATCTTCAAATTATAAAATCTCACATTTAACTCAAACAAAAATAATCAAACTGTCACTGCCTGTATATGCGCTCTGTCCAGGCAGGTTCACATTTCCACGAGGAAGCGAATGCAAGTATTGTCATGTGCGTGGAGTTACACTGCTAGGGTTAAATAGCCTCTTTGGGGTGCTTTGATATTTAAATGGTTTAAAATCAAATGGCATTGATATTGCATTGTTGATTAGTGCATTGATGGTACTAATTGCTGTACTTAAATATGCACACCAGAGCAAAAGGGGAAAAAATCCCCCCGTCCGATGATACGAAAATGCTGCCTGAAAATGTCTGTGCCACCACAGACTGATCGCTGGTCCCTGCCCTGTCACCCCTATGAAAAACTCCTGGCTCCACCCCTGATGGAAGTGCCAATTTAAAGTTAAAAACGTTTTAATTATCAACTTGTTTCTCACATAAACCTATAGATTCACTTCAGAAGACATTCATTGATAGACTGGAGTCGTGCGGATTACTTTTATGCTGCCTAAATGTGACTTTTGGGCCGTCAAAGTGCTGGCACCCGTTTACTTGCATTATAAGGACCTGACAGAGCTCTATCTTCCTCTAAAAATGTATGTTATTTATTTGTGTTCTGCTGAAGAAAGACAGTCATACACATCTGGGATGGCATCAGGGTAAGTGAATAATGAGAGAATTAAAATTTTTGGGTGAACTATTCCTTAAAATTACATGACATTTCTCCACATAGAGTAGTATAAAGAGGAAGGAAGGAAATGTTGGGGACATTCCTTTTGAGGCCACATTCAAACTTCTGTCACCCGCATGAGCACCCTGGCACAATGTGGTAGTTGTTTCCTAGCGCTATAAAACTGATTCATATTCATGTTACATACTGATACTAATGCTGCAAATATTCTAGTTTGAGGGTGATCTAAACAATTTCATTGAAAAGTGTATCTCACCTTTCCTAACAAGGCCTAATGGCACACTGCCAGCGACAAATAATTTGTCTGTCCACAATGAACGCAGAACTGTAGCGCGACAGTTTACAGTCACAGGCAGTCTAAAATTTTTTTAGGTTTAATGTACAGTTATAACGAGCAAGGTTTTGTGCCAATAATATTTAACTGTGGGCAGGGCTACAGTCATGCTACAGAAATAGAAACCAAACATTCAACAAATTGCTGGTTCAGATTTACATAAGAGTTTTATTGCATCATGCCTGGTTAGGACTTTTCTGGCCCTAAAATGCATTTCTTTTGGAAATGTTTCTTTAAAAATAATTTATTATTTCACAGTGTGTGTGTTTCCTTTTTTTATTATCAGTGAAGTTGGGACAAGGGAATGCTGGGATGGAGGAGGAAAATGAAATTGGATCTACATTTGATCTAATTTGCATGATTCTCAAGTCCCCTTTTAGACACTCATTTGGTGCCATACAAAGCCCAGGCCTGGACAATTCCACTGTAATACAATCAAGTTTCTCCCAATGTGGGCCACATAATATTGGCACATCTGCAGCACCAGGATGCCTTATAATTATGAAAATGAGATAAAAAAGAGAACGGCAAGATGTCTTCTGTCTATCGCGATCCATCACCTTCACGGCAGAGACGTTGAGACCTGCGAGTAGCCATTCAATCCGTCTCCATGCTTCCTGGTGTTATTGTTCCCAGCGATAACATCCCTAGCCTTCATGTTGCCTTTTATCATCTTTAAAGCACATTTGTCTGTGGTAAAAACCAAAGTGAGTAGAACAGCATGTGTGAATTTCACAGCTGATGAGTCCTATGATGAGATGAACTAGTGTTGACTCATTCCCAACTAGCAGTTTCGGGGTAAGCATAGGATGACCATCAGCACAGTCCCAATTTCACAAGCCATGTCCCACATCACCAATGGAGTAAGTCGCGATAGCATTAGTCACAATAATTAGCCTTTAGTTGTATTGCTATAAATATAAACACATAAAGTGCAGTGCTTTCATTTGTCCTCATGTGGCCGCCGTGAGAACTTCCGATTGTATCAAACAGCTTACCCCAGCTTAGTTGGGATATGCGAAAAAAAAAAAAATTCACTGTATATATGCAAAATGTATAATGTGTGACAAAATAAAGGCTTCTTCTTCAGCATGCGTCAGTTCTAGCGAGAATATGTGGGCACGCATGCGTCAAGCACGAGGACACGTGAACAAGCTTCTCTCAGGAAGGTACATAGAAGAGCTGGGCAGAAGTGAAGGTTTTTGGGTAATAAGGACTGAATGTTTGGTATATTTTTCACCCAAATAGATTGTATTGCTTCAGAAGACATGGATTGAACCACTCAATTCGTATAGATTACTTTTATGCTGCCTTTTATTTCATTTTCGGTGCTTGAAAGTTTCAGAATAAGACAAAGTTGGCTTTTTTTGTCAGACAAAAACAGAATCTTTGTCTGTGTTCTGCAGATGAAAGAAAATTATATGAGTTTGAGACAGCATAAGGGTGAGTAAATGATGAGAGAATTATAATTTTTGGGTAAACTATTCCTTTGTGTAACAATAGTGGATGGTTTATGTAGTTCTGTCTCATACAAAAATCTGATATGTGGCAATACATTTACAGTATAATACATGTAACATATTTTCCCAAACACCCACACAAATGACATATATTGCTATGAATTCCATGTCAATGGATACATATACAGTTTTGCAGTTTGCATACCCTGGCAGATATTGTGAAATTTTCTTCCTTTGGCATATCGCAGCACTGTTTCATGGCCCCCTTCAGTTTATCGTGGCCCCTCTTCATAATAACAGTCATAGCTGCCTTTTCCTGGAATTGCATATCAACTGAATTATGGCATGAGATGCACAGAGGCACAAATGTTGTGTAATCTGGTGTGCATAATGACATCAAATTAATAAAAAAAAACTCATATAGCGACCGGCTTTGTGTTCTCCATTATGTGCATGATTGTGTTGATGCAAGTTGATGACGGAAAAGCACCAGGTTTTTACAGAATTGGAAAAAGTCTGAAACCAGATCAGCGCTGCGGGAGGCACCGGGAACAATCGCACTCAGATTCGGACCACATGAAACATGCCTATTTATTTTCATATCTGTTGTTCTGTTGCTGCGTCATCTGGCCACTCTAGTTAAGCACTAAAAGCAACCTTGACATCTTCCCAGGATGAGGTGTTGACAGACTTTTAAGAGAGGTTTAAGGGTTAAAAGGGGAATCCAAGCAGTAATCCAACATGATTAAAAAACAGCACAGGCAGGAAACATGGTAGCATCATGGTACGTGTGACGCTGACATGTCACAGACAGGAAATTAGTTGTATCCAGAGCACATATAAGCAAAGCTCGGTGGAGAGACAGAAAGCCCAGTGAGTGGATCCAGACAATGAGAACATTAGATGAGACCAGTGACCCGGCAAGACCTCACTAAACTCAGCAATCAAAGATGAACCAGGGCCACAATAGCTCTCATCACCGCTACCCTAAGCGTCAAGCCCTTACAACAATAATTCCTGTAAATTTTGTCCATCGCTTTCCTCCCATTTTTATGCAAGACTAACATTGATTTCTAACTAGATGCAACAAGATTGCAGCGAGGAGTCATTCGTCTGTCTACATTGAAAGTGAAACTGCTGCGTGACTTGGCACAATAAGAGCCAATAAGAATATATTTGATGTAAAATTTTGTAGTTGGTAGGGCTACCCTGTGCGATGCCACAGAAAAAGAAACCGTCACAACCACATTTCAATGATAATGTCATAATTTATATACTGAATGTTATACAGTGTCAGGTTTCACAACTTGCTTCATAATGTGCACCATTCACTTACATTGTATCGAAAAAGTGTCTAACATTCTGCCTAATATCTCCTTTTGTGTGCCAAGAAAGAAAATCATATAGGTTTGAAACAATGATGTAAATGATGATATATATTTGATTTATGGGTGAACTATCCCTATAAATGGGTTCTCTTGCATTTCTCTTGTTGAGAATTGAGAATTATTTACACACATTTTCACAGTATTTGCATAGCAGCTTAAAGGCATGAAGCTTGTTTCGTCTCAAATGACACAGTTTATTGGCTTCTGGACTTCTCAGTGTTTATATTTGGAGACAGATAAATAATGCACTTTATTGATTCCTAGAAATTTAGGGAAATATTGTTTGCAGCATATCGGGTATAACTGTGGAGTGGATTGCACTTTCACCTATGGGCATCACTGCACAGGGCAGCTTACATCCTGTAGGGTTAAAGGTCAAAGGTCAATTATTGTTTCCTTGAGACAGGCACACACACACACACACACACAAATTGGCAGCAGAGAAAAAAGTCCTATTCCACTGGCAAGAAAAATAATAATAAAAATATCTTTAAAACAGGGTTGAGTTGTTCTGAACCTAGCTAGTTTGCATATTTAAAAAATATGTTATTTTTTAATTTGATTATATAAAAATATATATATATAATCAACATACAAAAAGCAAATGTAACAAAAACATTATAAAATATAAAAAGATGGCAAAAACAAGAATTATTATTACCCCGATAATAATAATAATAATAATAATAATAATAATAAGTATTATTATTATTATTATTATTATTTAATTAATAATTAATTTTAGTTATAATCAATACAGTAACTATACAAATTGCTAATTATATGATTCTTTGCAGAGATTAACCCGTAACAAGGCGCATACAAGTTTATTTAAAATCAGTTTCGGTATAAAATTATTCCATATATGTTCCATAGCTTTATTTACCCACACACACACACGCACACACAAATAAAAATAATAATAGTAATAATAATAATAATATTACTAAAAAATTGCAAAATACACAAATTTGACAAAAATATTATTTATTATTATCAATAATAAAATAATAATAATTATTATTGTTTGATTATTATTTGTATTAGTATTTAATTATTATTATTATTTAATAATTATTGATAAATTTAATTATAATTGATGTAATTATTTTTTAATATAATGATTCTTTGCAGAGATGAACCTGTTACAAGGCACAGTTGATTGAAAATCAATTCCGGTCTAAAAAAAGTTTTTTCTCTTGTTTCTTTTTTTTTTTTCACTTCCTGCCACAAAACAAACAAACTACATCTTACCATGCATTTATATGTAAGTTATATTGTTGTGGAATGCACCTCTCCTTTGTTGGTGTAATGGCTGCAGACAGCGTAAGAGCATTGTTTGAGGTAATTTGACATAGCTGGTTTCTTCTTTCCTTCAAGAATTTTTCTGTTACAGCAATATAGTTTCACCAGAAGGTATGCAATACAGCATTTTAAATATCAACAAACAAGTGTTTGCAACAACAGGAGGGAGAGTGAATGATTATTTTTTTGTGCAAACTATCTCTTTAGGACAATACAACATTTTGACTGTATTTCTATCCCAACACCATCTCGTGTTTCCTCAAACGAAATGTGGCAATTACTCTGATTAAAGTCTATTGTTGAACTTCAGAGCTAACATTCAATTCATTTACTTGAAAATGTTTCTATTATTATTGCCAGTTCACCTTCATCAGATAAGTGCTGGCGTATCATAAGAAACAATGTGATTCCTTTGGAAATAACATAATTGGAGGAGTAATAGGGATGGACACAAACATCAAATGAAATTTGACGCATAGTGTGTATTTAAAAGATGCAGCTGTTTTATTAATACTGCTCAAAGATCTGTTCACTGTGGAGGACCACTGTGAAGAAATCTCAAGCTGGATTCTCCAAGGTATTTTAAGTGACTCATAAGCCATTACAAAAGGAATAGCAGACAGAGAGTATGAAAACGCTGTATTGATTAACGTGCCAAAATAACGAAATTTAAAGAGGAAATGGACAGTCTCCCAATGAGAGTCTTAAAGTGGAGATCAGAAAAAGATATGCGAGAGATTCAGCATACAGCAGATGTGTGTTCCTCTCAATGTTTTCTTTTCAAGAAATAATGAGCTATAGGCCCTGTTCTCTTCAAACATGAGGGGGACAGGACTGGAAAAGACAAACTTGTGACACTCTTCAATAGCAGTGAGTGTACTGTGGTGATGTTTACAAAGTGCAGTAGTTCTTCTTTCATAAGATAGACTTTTGAAACTAGAAGTCAGCGCTGTGTTTCACGATTCTGTCCAGCTTCACATAAGCCAGCGATTAATCAAACATCCATCTCGATTTGAAAGAGCTGAGACACTTTAATTATTCCACATACTTGTGTGTTTAGCTGTAATTATTTGACTCGATCATGCTAGGACAGTTCTTGTGGTGATTTATGGGCGGCTCTTCTCTACCAGTAGACACACAGAAATACAGCGCTCTCTCTCTCTCTCTCTCTCTCTCTCTCTCGCTCAGCTTATCATTTTTATTCCTTCAACAAGAAAATAAACTCTCAAGGGAGAATTCACTCAACAGTTGAAGCATTTTGCATGCAGTATTTCAGATACGTTGTGTTTACTAAAGATGATCACACAGGAAATTGATATGTTGCTTCCAAATGCTCCTGTACCATGACATCAACCCTATTCTGCAGAATTACAGACAAGCTGCATATCCCATCAGACATTTTTGCATCAATTCAAATGTGTTTCACTTTTCCTGTGGCACGATTGCAAGTAGCCTCTGGGAGACAGATCTGGTCCAATGGAAACAAAGAAGTCATCGGGTTCACATAGTCAATGATAAGCACAATTTGAGGTTGCATTTTCCCTCTAAGATTACATTTATACTCCAATGACGATTAGGTTTAGGGTTGGTGTTTGGGATAGGGTGTATGGTTAACAAAATATGCATTCCTGTTGACTATATTGCATCGTTTACAACTAAAAACAACTCTGTTTACTGCTTGCCACTCTGTGGACATTGCACCCGGAAACTAGAGCTTACAAATGCCCAAATATTCAAAACACTTCCAGCTTTGACCACTGGGGGCAGTGATTTGTATTTCGGTAAGCATAGATCAATTTCAGCTGAAGAACTTTTGACCTAGTGTTGCTAAATTTTCAGTGCAGTCAGTCTGGTTTAATTCACTACACACCCACAGTCCAACTTGACCATGCGCTGTATGTGGTTCAGATGTGGGTAGAGTAGCCAAAAACTGTAGTCAAGTAAAAGTAAAATTACTTGAAAAAAAATAATTACTCAAGCAGAAGTAAAAGTAATGATGTTAATAATTACTTGAGTAAGAATAAAAGGTATCCACTTAAAAGAATACTCAAGTAGCAAGTAGTTATTTTAATATGTAACATAATGAATGTTTAATCTCCAATATTCCATTACATAATACACATTTAACATGTATTACAGAATAATAATAATAATTTAACAACAATAATAATAATTATTATTATTATTACTGGAAATTCTTTCATCATTCACCCTCATGTTGTTCCAAACCTGTATGACTTTCTTTTTTCAGTGCAACACAGTTAAGGAAATGTCCAACAGAATGTTATCCTTAGTCACCATTTACTTTCACTGCATGTTTTTCCCCTCCATATTTTAAAAGGGAATGGTGACTGAGATTGTCAGTCTATAACATTCTGTCTAACATATTTTGGGTTCCACAAAATACAGAAAGTCACACAGGTTTGGAACAAAATGAGGGCGGGGAAATAACAGAACATTAATGTATGGCTGAACTATCACTTTAAGGACGCTTGTCAGATTTGGACAAATCTGTCAATTAGAAGAGAAGTTTGGAAACCAGTTTCTAGTTACGTTGAAAAAAGTGAACAATATTCCACAGGTCCAATCAAATATAATGCTGAATAAAACGAAGCAAGATCATGCTTTATTTCTATTTCACAGCGTTTTAAAGTCCTGAATGGATTTTTAGTATAGTTACAGTATTTTCAGTGTAGAAAGAATTTAGATCATTACATCTGTACAGTAAGGGCAAACTCACCTTATCTCTGTATTTGGAAGCGTGTTTGGCTTATTTAAGTTCAGAGTTGATTCTCTGTTGTCCATGAGAAAAACTCACCGCATCTGTCAAACGCAAAGTTGCTGTGCAGTGTGCACATGCACGTAATAGGCAGAGCAAAAGGCATTTACACTTAATGCAGATGTTTACATGAATTTATACGGTAGGCACTGATATATTTCAGCACTGATATAAAATGTATACTTTGAAACTGAGGTCATAAGAGGCATAGTTACAGAATCACCCTAAAAATAACCATCACCACAACACAGAAAAGTTCACGTTATCACAATTGGCAAAACTCACAGCAACAAGTTTTCTTAAGTTGGAGCTGCAATTCTAATCATCCGCTTGTCTTAATGTAAAATGAAGGCATTGCATGATGAAAGAAAGTGTTTGTTTTGAGCTGCTGCTGCTGCAGTGATGAACTGGACTCGAGTGACAAAGCCCAGCTGTAAAGTTCCGCTGTCGTCCCATTCAAAAATCTCTCAATGAATTACGCATTTATTCAAACGTATTTAATTAAAACCAGTAATGTAATGAAAGGAACGCTGCCCATTGTAACGAAGTAAAAGTAAAAAAATAAAAAAATATTAGAAATGTACTTGAGTAAGAGTAAAAAGTACCCACTATTAAACCTACTCTTAAAAGTAAATTTTCTCCAAAATTGTACTCAAGTAAATGTAATGGAGTAAATGTAGCATGTTACTACCCACCTCTGATGTGGTCAAATAGCACTGCGTCATTTTAAATAAAGTGATTATCATTCTTCTAAACACAAACACACATTCTTTCTGTGTAAAATAGGCTCATTATAGATTGTGTCTTGTTCACAAAATCTAGCGCAATTTGCCTGGCACAATTACGGTTCACTAGTTTGTGTACATTTTCTATTGAGCAATACATTTGCAAATGATGATCAAATCATGAGAGGAGTATTATAATCGGGCATGTATCAAGAAACATATACTTGAATATTTAAAACAATGAAGAAAGTGTATGCAAATAAACAGCAGTAACAGTGTCATTAGTGATTTTCCCCTAAGACATGGGGCAGATCAGTAATGATTCTTCTAAATGGCTCCCTCTTCATCCACACATTATTAACATGAAGTCTGAGGTCTACATGGAAATGACCTGATACAGAAATGATTGAGAGGAATCTGTGTTATTGATGACAGATGAAATAAACAAATAAATGGATAATTAAGCAACTCTCTATGTCTCATTTAATCAGATGTCACCCATGTTGAAGAATGAAGTCTATTCTTCTGCTCAACTCAACAGACTCTTTTCTATATAATAGGATCGTTCTTTACTGTGTGTGATTAGAAAAGATTAATTAATTTCTGTTCTCAGATGCTGTGTTGCTCTTTGATTAATTAAGATTGCAACCCAAGTGGTTTGAGAAATGTGAGGCACAACTGGCTGACAGTTCCACCTGAGTTCGCACTATTACTACACACTTGACACTTTATTCGATTCTGGACATTAAAGTGCTTGGTACTGTTGTCACAACCATATATATATATATATATATATATATATATATATATATATATATATATATATATATATATATATATAATTTTTTTTATCTCCTTTTTCCTCCCCAATTTTTTGGAACGCCTAATTCCCACTACTTACTAGGTCCTCGTGGTGGCGCGGTTACTTACCTCAATCTGGGTGGCGGAGGACAAGCCTCTGCTTCTGAGAACATCAATCCACGCATGTTATCACATAGCTTGCTGTGCATGACACCGCGGAGACTCACAGCATGTGGAGGCTCATGCTACTCTCCGCGATTCACGCACAACTTACCACGTGCCCCACTGAGAGCGAGAACCACTTAATCGCGACAGTGAGGAGGTTACCCCATGTGACTCTACCCTTCCTAGCAACTGGGCCAATATGGTTGCTTAGGAGACCTGGCTGGAGTCACTCAGCACACCCTGGATTCGCGACTCCAGGGGTGGTAGTCAGCATCAATACTCGATGAGCTACCCAGGCCCCACAACCATATTTTTTGTCATAATTTGTATAGGCCAACATTATAAAGTGTCAATTTCATAATTTGTACATTATAAAGGACTGATAGCCTCTGTTAAGTGCTTAATGTTAAAAGAATGCCCACAAGTCGGAAATGTGGTGGAGCTGTAGTGCACTTAGGTTTGATTCTGGCCTGGGAAATGTGGTGATCCCATGATGTGCTGACCCCGTCCATCTGCACTGCTCTCAGGTATTAAAGGCAAAAAAGTGAATAAAATAAAATGAAAAATGTACTTATAAAAATTAGAAAAAATGAATGCAAATTAAAAAATAAATATAATAATACTGTATATAATAATTATAATAATAATAATATATGTTAAAATAAAATAAAATAGACAATGTTCCAAAGAGCATCTTGTGTTCTTCACTGGAAGCAAGGAAATCTAATCTTCTGTACAATGTTGTTATCATGGTCAATGTCACAAATTTGCTTATTTGATTAGTGACCTATAAATAGTGTAGAATCTTAAATATTTCATATTTATTTTTACACCCTAACATTTCATTGTTATTGTTTATTTTAAATCCCCAAGCTTTTAGTTTTGCCTGGTTTAAATGTGATTTCGAATCTCAGATTTTCAGTGGTCTCAGACTTCAGACAAACAAACAAATAAATAGCTACAAACATTTCATTGAAAAAAATGGATTCCTACCAAATGGTTTCCTGCCATTTCTTGCTGTAAGTGGCCACCTTTTATGCTACAAGTGAATGTGGAGGTACATTTAGTCCTTATGTAAGTCCTTATACACACAGTAAATGGTGTGAATGCAAATGAAGCCCTAAAAATCGAATTCATGCTGACAAGTCTTTGCAAATCCCCACTGCAGTCTGACACAATTATCACGAAGTTGCGCCAACAAGATAATGGCAGCGGCCGCCCAAGCCTCAGGAGTGTGTGAATGTGATTAAACAGAGGTTGTTCTGCTGTTGCTTTAGGGGCCTGAATATACTGCCTGCAGAATAAACAAATGCTTAGTTTAACTGAGTGGCCTTTAACAGAAGAGCCTCCTGGTTTATGATTTGGCTGTTGGAAATGTCACGGTAAAACTGTAGTGTCTGCTCTTGTTTATCAGACCATCTTGAAACAGCAAGTGCTGAAGTAGGTTTGCTGGCCCCATGCTTTACAGGCTAGTTATAGGGTGGCCTTTCCGTTCCCTCTTCGTTTCCCGAGCCGTGCTGCAATTCAAATTGCATACTGACTTTTTAAAGCACATGATGGATTGCTTTGTTGCCGCAGCCCCCCAAAAAAGGTGGAAATGGTATCACTCAAAAGTTTTCTGTTTTAAGCAAATAGCCTAGTAAAGCATTAAATGGATTGGCGGGGTTCCGCAGACCTCCCAGTGAACCCGAGCCCTGCTGCTACAGATTTAAATTATGCCACACATCAACGCGCTTCTTTTTTCACTGCATCTGTCTGAGAGCATTTTGGAAACAACAGCAGATCAAGCTGCAGACAAGATGGTTGGGAACGCTTGATCCAAATGTTGTTTTGAAGTTGTTAACCTTTTAAGGGGGCCGCGGGACAGTTTTCACAATTTTTATATTTCAGACTTACAGAGACTGTTTTCTACACTGTGGGACATTAAAGGGGAACAGAAAGGCTGTTTTATGGGGTATTTACAGTCTAAGAGATGCATCTTTCAAATTTGCAAAAACAGCGAGAGCTTCTTATTGTAATGTGGAGATTCAAATTGCTACAGAAATGGCAGGCAAACATCCTTGAAGGGATAGTTCACCCAAAAATAAAAAATTCTCTCATTATTTATTCACCCTCATGATATCCCAGGTGTGTATGAATTTCTTTCTTCACCAGATCACATTTGAAGAAAAATAGAAAAATATCTTAGCTCAGTAGATCCTTAAAATGCTAGTGAATGGAGATTTCTCTTTTGAAACTCCAAAATTCACAGACAGTCAGCATAAACGATGACTCCAGCGGTTAAATTAACGTCTTCTAAAGCGTTACCAGGGTCGTTTAAGACCATTCTGGCGCCCTAGGCGAGATCCCTATTGCTGCCCCCGTTGGGGTTGGGGTGGGGGGGTGTTTGGGGTGCGTTGCGGCGGCCTCCTAGGCGACCGCCTAGTTCGCCTATGCCTAGAAACGGCCCTGAGCTTTACGATCACTTTTGGTGAGAAAAAAATATCAATATTTAAGAACTTTTTAACTATAATCAAAGGCTTCCGGTAAGCTTAACGAGAGTGTGGAGTCCAAGCGGTCTCTCGTGTGATGTATTCCCATTACCATGGTACAGACGTAATCTCACTTTCTCTACTCGGTTGAGACATTCAGGATGAGCACAAAAATGCACCATTGTGAGTAAAGAAACAGATGAATACAGATCTAAACCAAAACCAGTCAAGCTTCTGTACAGCATTCCTCCTTCTCACTTGTAAACAGCGCTGCTCTTCCGGCTGTGACGCACTTGCCTCAGTTCTCGCGGGTTTCAAATGCCAATGCGATTACGTCACACGCGCATACTGCTGCAGAACGGAAGCATGATTTTGAGTTAAAAAAGTACTTAAATATTTATCTTTTTTGCACCAAAAGTGATCGTATCGCTTTAGAAGACATTAACTTTAACAGCTGGTGTCGTATGGATGACGTTTATGCTGACTGTCCGTGATTTTTGGAGCTTCAAAAGAGAAATCTCCATTCACTTGCATTTTAAGGACCTACTGAGCTAAGATATTTTTCAAATTTTCTTCAAATGTGTTCTGGTGAAGAAAGAAAGTTATACACACCTGGGATATCATGAGGGTGAGTAAATAATGAGAGAATTTTTATTTTTGGGTGAGCAATCCCTTTAACACAACATAAATTTACTTGAGAAACAAAATGACAAAAAAAAAAAAAAAAAAAAAAAAAATGTTTTTCTTACAGAGTACTTTTTAGTCTTGTTATCCAGTAAAAATATCTAAACATACTTAGAACAAGAAAATAATTACTTGAGAAGCAGAATGGCATGAGATATTAAGTCAGAAAAATCTAACAAAAGTTTGTGGGGTTTATGTTTAAAACAAGAAAAAAATAATAATAATATTTGCCAATGTGATAAAAAATTTAATACACTGTTTTTTCTTACCCCTATGGCAAATATATATATATATTTTTCTTGTTATAAGCTTAAACTCTTAAAATGTTGTTACATTTCTCTGAAAACAGGACAAAAAATCTTTTTCATTTTGCTTCTCAAGAAAATGTATCTTGAGTTAAGGATATTTAGATATTTTTTTTTTTTTTTTTACAAAAACCAGACAAAAATACTCTGTAAGATTTTTTTCTGTGTTAAAAACATAGCTCATTCGTTATTTATCTAGACCTACAATTTGTGTGTATGTGATTGATTGATTGATTGATTGACTGATTGAATGATATTGACAACTGCATTAGCTGTCCTTTTTGTAATGTTGTATAAGGTTCTTTCAGTTCAAGAGTATGAGCACTTATTGGGACATTGGCAGTCGTTCATTCATTAATTGAGAAATCAGCCCCAGAAAACGTCACAACACTACAACCTAATGTCGAAGCACAACAAATCAAAGGTGAGCTACATCTGAGAGCGTCATCTCAAGGGTGCGACAACAGCTGTGTGATCTATATGCGGCAGTTTGGAACAAACAGGAAATGGGTATTGTCCATCTCATTTGCGGCCCATTGATTCACCAGAGGGCAAAATCACTTTCTCAATGAATATAACCTATAGTAATACTGCATCCTCTTGAAAGTGCATCATAATGGCAGTACCCTCTGCTCACCGTAATCGGGATGATCAGACAATTTAGAGCGGAAAATGTTTATCTTTTTTCATAACTGTGCAAAAAAAAAAAAAAAAAAAAAAATAGTCTGGCTGGGACAATCTATAATTTAGTGAGAATGTTGTTTTTAGCATTTATGATAAAAAAAATAAAAAAAAATAAAAAAAAAGAAGAAGCTTAATAGCTTAAAAAAAAAGCTTAGCTTAATGGAGCCCCATTTTCTCAGCCTGTGATGGGAGCAAACTGGCCCACAGTCTACACCAACTGAATATTCAGACTAGGGAGATGTGTTTTATTCAGTAATTTCAATGTGTCTACCTGTTCTTAAAGGAATAGTTCACCCAGAAGTGAAAACTTTGTCATCATTTACTCATCCTCGTGCTTTTCCAAAGCAAAATTACTTTTTTTTTTCTTTGGCAGAAATGTTAGGCAGAATATTAACACTGCTCTTATCCATACAATGAATGTGAGTGGGGACGGACACTGTCAAGCTCCAAACATGCCGAAAAACCCTCACTATATGTAGCCCATAAGACATGGAGGCTGTTGATCTCCAAAAAAGTCAAAAAATTGCACCTCTAAAGTAGCCATTTTGACTTGTTCTCTTTATCCCAAATCTTCTAAAGTCATACAATAGCTTTTTGTGAGGAACAGACCGACATTTAAGTTACTATTCACAGAAAATCTTCCCCTCTGCTGTAGCTCTCAAATCTCATTTACGTTCAAGTTTATTCACATTTGACGTGTCACAATGACTCTTGCCCGGTTTGACATCAACCAAAGGCCAATGGTTCTTGCCTGTGTTGTAACCGATTGTGCTGCACCAATTTGCAAAAGTACAAATGAGAAATGAGAATTACAGCAGATGAGAAGATTTACTGTGAATAACATCTTATTTTTCAGACTGTTCCACACACAAAGCTATCATATGACTTCAGAAGACTAGAAATATAAAGAACAAGTCTACGACTACTTTTATGATGCTTTTTTTTTTTTTTTTTTTTTTTTTGGAGCTTGACAGCCTCAGTCCCCGCTCACTTTCATTGAATTGAAAGAAGCAGCATGAACATTCAGCCTAACATCTCCTTTTGTGTTCCACTGAAGAAAGTCATGCGGGTTTGGAACGACAAAATGGTGAGCAAATGATAACAGAATTTTCATTACTGGGTGAATTATTCCTTTAATTTATTTCAGATGTAGTGTAAGTCTGTCTCTTTTCTTCCTTTCTTGATTTTTTTCACCGATGCAATCTCTGAAAAGCTTCCCTGCAGAACAGCAAAATCTGTAATTTTTCAGTGAATTTTACTGCCTATTTAGATGTTTTGGGGCTCTATGGGAATGGAAGTTGCTTGCTCTCTCTCTCTCTCTCTCTCTCTCTCTCTCTCTCTCTCTCTCTCCCTCCCTCTCTCTCTCTGCGCCTCTGGCAACAGTAAACTCCCTTCTCTTCATGAAATGCTGCTTCTGTGTTTGAGGGGCTGTGGAATTGCTCAGGGGAGCAGCACAGGACTGCAGCACTGCCACCACTACTTTACAGGCCCATTTTTCACCTGCACGGAAATAAATGAAGAATCAGAACATTGTACATGTTATAAAAATGAAAGGAATGGAAAAAGATTTTGAAGTCATTCACACTCTTAAGCAGAGAGACAGAGAGGGAGTGAGTGCCAGGGTAAAAATTGTTCTCTAGGTTAGTAGTAGTGAGTGTGTATGTGTGAAAACAAAGTGTATGTTCTGAAGGCCTCAAGTTTTGGAACAGAATCAGAGGTCTTTCCTCTATAAGGCAAGAGTTACAAAACCTTCTCTACTTTTTACCAAGGAAACGGAGATAAGATGTGTTTGTCTTTAGGCCAAAATACAACTGGCATCTTAAAAAATGTCTGTTTAAGCCATATTCAACTTCAAAATGAAAAACAAAAATAATTAATAAATGATATTTTGCTGAACGAAAATGTTGTGCCATTATTTTCCCTGTAATTCTCTTAACCGTAATGCAAAATTCTCTTTCTCATTACTGTAATAAATGTATATATTTAAAAGCTTGTATATGTCATGGTGATATCTGTTGTATTGCATTTTATTTTACATATTATTTACATATTTTAATATTACAGTATTGAGAATCTCGCATTTAGAATAGTCATAATTACTCAAATTAACCCTGAAAAGTAAAATACGTAGACATATTATGGTAATGAGAATTGTGAGAGAAGGGGTGCTTAAATGTCATCAAAATGAAAAAAAAAAAAAATAAATCAGAGTTTGGAACGAGCAGAGAGAAGCATATTACAGGTTACTGACGTACATCAATAATTTGTAATGCATTAATAAATACAGAATGAGAAACCAAATTTTTACAAAGTTGGATGTGAGGCTAGCTAAGGTTTGATGCCTGTATTGCATTGAATTGAAATTATTTTTATTGACTGCTTTGTCTCTCTGAGAATAAAAGTTGTACCTTTTCGTATAAGCCATGTGGTACAATATAAATTTCGCATTCTCATATGAATTATTATTTGAGTTGTCATGAGACTACGTTGGTACAAACATACACTTGTAATATTTAGTAATTTAGCAGAGGCTTTTATCCAAAGCGACTTACAAATGAGGAACATAATAATCAATGTGTCATACAAAAGTCAACAATTATACTTCTTAAGCAACAGAAAATGATGCTGTGATGTTTTAAAGTTTTAAAGTTCTCATTGTACGGGTTAAATAAATAGCACGATTAAAATTAATCCTTAAAAATTATCGTCTTCAGGCCCCCATGTGAGTAAGCCAAATGTGACTGTGGCAAAGAAAACAAAACTCCACAAGATGTTAGTTTATGAAGAAAATAACCTTGCATAAATATAATGCCAAGATTAGTTATCTACGAGTGGTACAAGTCATGTTTTATAATAGTAAAATGAGTAGATGTTGGTGGGCAATGTTTAAAACAAAAGTATTTTGAATGAATTGTAAGATTAATGATTAGTGTATTTGAAATCCATCCCGAATTGACTGCAGAAGTGCACGTCTGAAGTGTCCTTTTTTCAAAACTTTCTCTCCAAAATTGCTAGTTTTGAGACTAGTTTGAGTCAGAGTCCATTTAAGGCAGGTCAGGTCACTCGGTGGCTATATTTGTATTTCGTAACACCTCTAGGCAGGTATTTTCCAGCCTGATCTCGTGAAATTTAAGTGACCATGGCAACATTTTTGTAAACCAAAATGACGTGCTGTATTACATGTTTAGCTGCAGTTTCCCAGTGAAATGTCCAGCAGGGGGTGCCAAAAGTGATCAAAATGATGTTGTAATCAGACAAGGTTTTTAAGATGAATTTTAGATGGAGATTTCAATGAGTAAAACATGCTTCTCTAATCTAAAACTTTTGCCTAAACCTAACCAATAGTGTCCAACAAGATAAATGAGGGGTTAACAAAACAGACATTCTTACACTTAACTAACAACTAAACCTAACTGATAGTGTTCTTGTCACAAATGTGTTTTTCTGAAGCAACCACATTATTTTGT
The DNA here is from genome assembly GCF_019703515.2 of Myxocyprinus asiaticus. NCBI lineage: Eukaryota > Metazoa > Chordata > Actinopteri > Cypriniformes > Catostomidae > Myxocyprinus > Myxocyprinus asiaticus. The sequence continues at coordinate 28,987,445 of NC_059387.1, forward strand.
GTCACTTCTGTGACATTTCTGCGTCATGTGTCAGCTTCTGTGCTTGACCGGGCTCGAACGGCAGTCCTCTCAGTTCAAAGTTCATCACTCTATGAGGTGAGCTACCTCAGAAGCAAATCACATACAGTAGAAATAAGTGTGTAAATGTAGGCGAGTCTGTAGTCCACCTTTTTCCTGAATGCGTAAGTGTTCCATGATTCGCCTGTTTTCAATGTCCGGTCTCTAGTGTTTCTAATCGCATCGGTGTATATTCTGTGGGTAATGTGATGTTTAAAGTTTTACATTTGTAAACATGTGGCGACATGGGCAGTTGCCCAGGGTGGTATCTTGCAGGGGGGGCAGTGGGGGGGTATGGGGGGAGGTACGAGTCACCCACACAGACCCCCCCCCCCCCCTTCCCCCGGTCAACAACTTTGGGGCCGTTACAAACCAGGGCAACATACAAACTAGAACCACTACTGGTTACGTTGATATCATTAACAACTTTTAGTTCTTATGACAGCCAACAACAGCACAAGTAGAGCCTGAAATTCATTTTTACTCCAAATAACACTTAAAGAAATGAGAATTCTCTCATTATTTACTTACCTTGATGCCATCCTAGATGTATATGACTGTCTTTCTTCAGCAGAACACATATGAAGATTTTTAGAAGAAAATAGAGCTCTGTCAGGCCCTTATAATGCAAGTACACGGGTGCCAGCACTTTGACGGTCCAAAAGTCACATTTAGGCAGCATAAAAGTAATCCACACGACTCCAGTCGATCAATGAATGTCTTCTGAAGCAAATCAATAGGTTTATGTAAGAAACAAGTCGATATTTAAAATGTTTTTAAAAAAATTGGTGCTTCCAGCCAGGGCTCTGATGCTGTTTGAAATGGCCAAACTCTCGTGTGACGTTCGTTCTTCTGTTGCCAAATTCTCGCGTGAACTCGCCGACGCGCTCATGTCACGCAACAGCTACATTATGCGTCAACTGCTGGCAGGAAGCGCTTTTTAAAAGTTAATAACGTTTTAATTATCTATTTATTTTTTACTAACGTTTAATAACGTTTTATTACCCGTTTACTTGCATTAAAAGGACAGAGCTCTATCTTCTTCTAAAAATCTTTTTTTTTGTGTTCTGCTGAAGAAAGAAAGTCATACACATCTGGGATGGCATCAGGGTAAGCGAATAATGAGATAATTTTCATTTTTGGGTGAACTATTCCTTTAAATGACTGTTGTTCTCCATCTTTGTCGCTCATTTCGGTTAGTTTCACATTGCGTCTCGAAACCAGAAACACAAAACAGGCAAATAGAATCATCATGGCACAGCCCAGTGGTTGCTCAGGAAAACTGTGGATACAAGCATTAAAATGTGTCGTTTTTCGAATGATGTGTTAGAGTAAAAGTGTTTCGATATCATAATATAGCAGTGTGTAAGTGAAAGAGTGAAAAATAAGTGTTTATAAAGTCACAATCAGCCACTGTAGTCATGATTTGTGTGAAAGTAAAAAAAAAAAAAAAAAAAAAAACACAGTTGTTTTAGAGCCTCTGGTGTTCATTTCACCAGGAAACTGCAGATAAACGTAGAAAGCGGCACATAAAACTCAGTTTGCAAAAATATAGTTATAGCAACGTTCATTCGATGAGACTAGGTTGGTTTTTTCCGTCATGCAAGAACAGTTGCTATCTACTTGACAGTGGAATCACAGGAATCTCCAAAACAGTTTGTAAAGATTATGTTCAAACAACATATTTCAAATCAGTAATAAAGTCTGATAACAATGGTATCATAACTTTTCTTGTTTCTTTAGCTTAAATTACACACAAAAACACTATTTTTGGGACTGGTCCAGCTAATTTGCATGTGTTCTCTAATAAACAAACAGCCAATGTCTCTATTACATTTATATTTACTCATTTAGCAGACACTTTTATCCAAAGCGACCTGCAAAAGAAGAATACATCATAGGCGAATCATCTTAAGGAGACAGTGGTACGAAAAGTGCTTCATTACAAAGTTTCACTAGTATCAGAGTAGTAGTATTTTTTTTTAAAAAATTTTTTTATGAGTGACTGGTTAAGTGCTCATGGAAAAGATGTGTTTTTAGCTGTTTTTTGAAGACAGAAAGTGAGTCAGCTTCACGGATGGAGTTGGGAAGGTCATACCACCAATGTGGTACGATGAAACCGAAAGTCTGGGAAAGTGATAGTAAAGTGATAGACTATTAAAAAGGTAATTGGCTCGTTTAAATGTACTGTAAGGCAGGACTTTTATTCCTACATTTGCCATATATTCAGCGTTATGATTTCTCCCATTCGTATGTACACAACTGACCAGTCTCATCCTTATAAAGTCTCCAGTTTGAGTGCAGATAGCAATTCAAACCTGTCTCAGCCTTTTCCACACACATCTTTTGTATGAAATAAACATGTGAACTCATGAATATCTGTTCATTTCTTGAGCTCTGTAGCGGATATATTTCTATGACTTGAGTGACACTGACGCAAACCAAGCTGGATAACCTGACAAGATCCGAACAGACCACACAGATATTACAAACATTCATTTTTACATTTTCAATAACCTCACAATGCAATATTGGCCACTAGGTGAATAGTCTGATATTGAAAACCTATCCACTTTACCTGAAAAATCAACTTTTTATTTTTTTTACGATTACAATGGAGCTTCCTTTCACGACAGCGAATAGCGCTATCTGGTTGCTCTCCAAAAAAAGCGAGGGAGTGTGAAAAAGAGGTGAAAAAAAAAAGGAAAAACACATATAGAGAATGAGTGTCATTGACCTTAAATCACTCTCTGGTGTCTCCAGGGAAAGGCCTTTATAAACTAATAGATGAATTGCCTCATTTTTTCACCATGGCACAATTAAGTTGCCTGAAGCGCAGCGTGACTTTTCCAGCAATAGCCCCCTTTATAGCTCTGAATATGAGCGAGAGCTGATTTATTCCGTGCAAAATGTGTAGAATATGAAACACTTTAGTTGCCAACAGAAAAGGAATAAATATGAATTGTCTCTCATAAAAATTACGCCGTGAAAGATTGTTGTCGTGGAAATGACAGTAAAATTTATCACGAACATCAAGATATGATTACGGTCATGTTAACTGACATAGCATTTGACTGATGGCAGTGGGTGAGGGTTTAAAACCACTGTATGCTTTTGAGTTTAGATTTTTCCATAGGAAAAAAAAAAAAAAATTCTGTCTCTCAGTGACTATAAACAAGATTCTCAGTGTGCTCTGTATTTTGTTGGAGTCACAAGATGTGTGCGATTCATTTGAATCAAAACACACAATAGCACGCATGCTAATGTATGCTAATTTATTAGCTCTTAATTGTATGCTGCTAATTTTGTGCAATTTGTTTGAATCAAAACACACAATAGCACACATGCTAATACAAGTATTTACTAGCTGTTAATTGAAGAAGTGCTGCTTTCAGTGTGTCTCTGCTTGATTTGAGATGTTTCCTGAAGTTAAAAGAATAGATCACCCAAAAATGTACTCATCCTGCTGTTGTTCAAAACCATTATGACTTTCTTTCTTGCCTAACATCTCCTTTTGTGTTCCGCAGAAGAAAGAAAGTCATTCGGAAAGCATAGTGTATTTCACAACCAGGAATTCTGCTATTAAACAGTTTTTAAAGGAATATTTTGGGTTCAATACAAGATAGCTCAAGCAACAGCATTTACAGCATAAGTTGATTGCAGAAAAAAAATGCGACTTTTCCCTTTTTTTTTTTTTTTAAACCCCCCCAGAAATCTGAGTTACAGTGATACACTTACAACGGAAGTGAATGGGACCAATCCATTAAACTACTCAAAGGTTTCAAAAGTACAGCCACAAGATGTAAACAATACGTGTGTTAATGGGATTTTAATGTGATAAATCATTTATTAACCTTTCAGTGTTAAGTTTTTTTCCATTTTTACAACTTTGTTGCATGACGACGTAATGGAGTAAACCCTAAAATGACCATAAAAACGCCAATTTAAACAACTTGGCTGTTCAAATAATAAACAAGTTTAATAGAAGAATTAATATGTGCTTTTTTAAAATTATAAGCTTCACATTTCTGCCTTTAAACCCTTCAAAAATTGGCCCCATTCACTTCCATTATAAGTGCCTCACTGTAACGATTGTTGCTTTTCTTTAAAGAAAAAGAGGGACTAGTCGAAAATATTTTTTTTTTTTTTTTTTTTTTTTTGTGTGGTAATCATCATTATGCCACAAATAAATGGGATTTTTACTTCTGGAGCCAGACTGTTCCTACAGACTGTTCAGAATAGCCTACTACCATACTACTCTACTACCATACTATGCTATTCCAAATGTATCCATTATTTTTGCAGCGACGCACGGTGAGTTATGGTGACTCAAGAGGGCCACAGCTCTCTGCAATGCAGCTGCAGTCTAATTAAACAAGAACTCTGTATTCACCTTAAAATCTGGAGATATACCCTCTTTATTCTGTTGTTTTCTCTTCTCTTCCTTTCCGCCTTTTCCTCCTTCTGTTGATTGTTTGTTTATTTGCCTCCATACCCCCCCCATATATTCTCTCTCGGTCTGGCTTGCTTGAACTTCTAAAGTTATAATTCACCCAGATAATGTACTCCCTCATGTTGATTCAAATTTGTATGCTGTTTTTTTTTTTTTTCTGTGGAAGACAAAATGTAACAAGTTTAAAAATAATCCTTATGAAGGGGTTCCTCGGTAGCTCAGCGAGTATTGACGCTGACTACGACCTCTGGAGTTGCGAGTTCGAATCCAGGGCATGCTGAGTGACTCCAGCCAGGTCTCCTAAGCAACCAAATTGGCCCGGTTACTAGGGAGGGTAGAGTCAATTGTGGTAACCTACTCGTGGTCACGATTAATAAGTTGTGCGTGGATCGCGGAGCATAGCATGAGCCTCCACATACTGTGAGTCTCCGCGGTGTCATGCACAGTGAGCCACGTGATAAGATGCATGGATTTACTGTCTCAGAAGTGGAGGCAACTGAGACTTGTCCTCCGCCACCCGGATTGAGGTGAATGACCATGCCACCACGAGGACCTACTAAGTAGTGGGCATTGAGCATTCCAAATTGGGAGAAAAGGGGATGAAAAAAAAAAGAAATAAAAAATCATTATGCAGCTTGTTGCCATACAATAGCACTTCATAGTGACCAGGGTCTGTCAAGCTCCACAAAGGGCAAAATAAAAAAATAAATAAACGAACTATAAAGGCACCAAAAACACAATTTGTGCACTATATTCCAAGTCTTCTGAAGCCATAATACAGCTTTGTGTAAGGATCGGTATTACATTTTAAGTTGTAATTCTAGATTCAAAATCTAACTGGGTTTAAAGAGATTAAATATCTTAAATATCTTTTTATTCTTTACTCAAAGCTATCAAATGGCTGTAGAAGACCTGGAATATAGCATGCCAAAGTCGTATGGTCTACTTATGAAAATGTCATGGTGCTTTTTAGTGTTTTTTAGTCCTTTTGAGCCTGACAACCCTTGGTATTGTATGGCAAGAGCTGCATAAGCACACATGTTTGGAATGACATGAGGGTGAGTAAACAATGGAATTTTAATTTGTGGTTCAACTATTCCTTTAAATCAATAGTAATATCAAATTTTTGGTTTTGAAAAAGCACGAGTCTGCCAGCACATTTTCTTTGATTCCACTAGTTGTTTTACATGTAAAAAAAAAATACAATTTTTTCCAGGAACAAATCCCTCAGAGATGCATCAGAGAATAGAACCCCAAGGCCACATTCCGAGCTGGCAGCATTAACTGATGGTCTTATTAGCACTTACAGCCCTCTCTACTTCTCAGAAGTGCCATGACGATATGTGTACATCCTAATGGGCATCTGTATCTTCTTGTGATTGCTCCCAGCGACTGCCAATCAGCTGAAGCCCAGCAAGAGCTTTAATAACTACAGCAGGCTATTTGCCGAGCACCAGGAGCACAGTGATGGATGGGTCATAAACACGTACCTTTCGGATCCATCATATGGAGATTTTCATTTGATGGCACGAGGACCACCTTTATTTGCTCTTTCCGAAGAGCTACAAGGCATTAAAGTGATAGTTCAGCCAAAAAATAAAATTCTGTCATAATTTACTCACCCTCATGTTGTTCCACACCTCTGTGATTTTACTTTGATCTGTGGCGCAGAAATTAGGAATGTATATTTTATTAACAATATGCCCTAACCCAAACCCCAACCCTAAACCTAACCATCAGTACAGCAAAAATAAAAAATAAATTTAAGGGGGAAAATGCAGCCTCCGAATCAACTAAACTACTTCCTGGTTTCCATGGGAGCAGAACCCGTGTCTCTGAAGCTGCTTGCGCAACATAACGCCACAGGAAAAGGTTTGAATTCATGCAAAAATATCTGATGGGAAATTACGCTTGTCAGTAACTTTGAAGAACGGGGTCGATGTCATGGTACTGTGAAAATTCGGTAGCAACATGTCTAGTTCTTGTGTAATCATGTTGACTAGTCAGTGCAGGATGGATATGGGGTGAATTTGAGTTGCTGTTGTTGGTTCTTTTGGTGTGTGCTTGTGTGTTTTCTAAAAGAAAGAGAAAAGTGAGACGGTGCCTTTGTGTGTGTTCGGTGCGCCTTGAGTGAATGTCCTCTGGGGCTGTCATGAAGTTCCTACTGCAGAACACACAGTGGGTCCTGTGAGCTGCACTATTGATTTGAAAATTACTGGCCTGCATAGTCACACCATCTGTTCTGTTTACTGCAAATGCCAAGCAACATTGCTGCAGGGGGTGGGAGGAGGCTTTCATTCTTTATGTATCGTTCAAGCATGCTTGTTTTTCAGAGAGTAAAGTGGACAAGCAAAGTGGACAAAGCAAACAAGCATATATTGTGTTTTTTTTTGGGTTGTTATTAAAGGTGAAGTGCATAATTTTTTCTAAGTTAAAATATACCGCGACAACTACAAGTTAGCCATTTGTAGGTTGATTTCCCAGAAAAGTGTAACACTGTGACTGTGGTGATATCAAAACATTGCTCTGTTTATTAAAGCATTGCGACCAGCCCGACACAGCGATATTGATTGTGTGAGTTAAACTAACTTTTCCTCTGTCCATATTTCGGTACCTAACTTGTCCCGCACCATTTGCTGTACACCCATAAATAAGGTGTTAAATTGATTGGCTAATTGAGGAGATGATTGCTATGACTTTAATAAGTGAATGGGCGTCCAATGTTTTTGTGTTGAAATATTAATACGTGTAACAATTTATTGAACATTGGTGTCTTTTATCATATTGCTGTTGTCAATAATTTATAAAGTCAATAAGCCTGAGAGGCTGTGTGACAAAGTGCTTTTACTATGGTGAAGGAGGTTTCAGTACCACTTTGTGTCCTGCTGAATTCCCCTTTATCTATGGTCAAATCACTGTAATGCACTGCCTTTAGTGGCTTTTTGCTTTAATTGGTATCAACATTTCTATACTGATGCATCCCTACTAATTAGAGTGTTCAGTGTATACAGTGATGTGTAGAGATCAACACTATTGCATTTAAATGTTCTTAAAGAGATAGTTCACCCAAAAATGAAAATTCTCTCATGATTTACTCACCCTTATGCCATCCCTGATGTGTATGGCTTTCTTTCTTCTGCAGAACACAAATTAAGATTTTTAAAAGAATATCTCAGCTCTGTAGGTCCTCACAATGGAAGTGAATGGGTGCCAACATTTTGAAGCTCCAAAACCCACATAAAGGTAGCATAAAAGTAATCCATATGACTCCAGTGGTTAAATCCATGTGTACAGACATGATATGATAGGTGTGCGTGAGAAACAGATCAACATTTAAGTCATTTTTATCATAAATTCTCCTTTCTGCCCAGTAGGGAGTGATATGCATTAAGCATTGAGAGACTGAGCAGGGAGGAGAATTTATAGTAAAAAAAGAGGGCTTAAATATTGATCTGTTTCTCACCTACATTTTGGAGCTTCAAAATTTTGGCACCCATTCACTTGCATTGTATGGAACTTCAGAGCTTCAGAGTTGAAAAATCTTATAAGAAAAAAAAAAGTCATACACATCTTAGATGGCATGAGGGAGAGTCAATGAAAGTGAATGGTGACTGAGACTAACATCCAGCCAAACATCTCATTTTGTGTTCTACTGAAGAAAGAAAGTCATAGGGGTTTGGAACAATATGAGGGCGAGTGAATGATGACAGAATTGTAATTTTGGGGCAGACTATTCCTTTAATACCGTTTTTTACACAGGGTTGGCTAACCTGAAAGTGCAGCACACACACTCTGGCGCGCGCGCCTTACATGAACGTGTGTTATGCAAATATGTCAAGTGTGTGCGTCTGCGGATGTGTGTGCGTCTTCTCTGTCACTCTCACCCGCCTCCTTTCAGCAGCAGGCTGGCTTGTTATCCGCTGGCGTGAGGTGGAGTGTGACAGCGTGATAATCCGTGTAGATATGTGCCGCTGACCCCGAGATGTTCCTGCCTGCTGAGAATTCTAGGGGAACTTGGTCTCTCTCGCTCGCGCTCTCTCTCTCTCTCTCTCTCTCTCTCTCTCTCTCTCTCGCTCTTCTGCTTCAAATATTCCAGCGGATGTATGCTTCCCCAGTTCACTGCAGAGCTCACAGTGTTTTTTAGGCCGACACATCCAAGCTCAGGGTGTGTGAAAGTGATTTGATCTTCCGCTCTGGAAGCTTCATTACCCGGGTCACAGTCCGACCCCGGGGCCGTGAGGTGTGATGCTGGATCTCTTGTAGGTGTTTGAAGAACCGGAGTGTCATCAACACCAGGCCTCGCTGCGTTCATCTGACACAAACAGGAACTGCTCCCCAGTGACGTGCACAGACGTGGAGGATAAAAATGGCACAGATTTTATTTATTAATTATAATTATAAATACTTCACTAATTTATTTGCTTTTTGAGTATTTATCCATTTTAACACCATGGTGTTTTTTGTGAGAAACATAACAGAATAGGCTATTATTTGTGATAAAAGAAAAATGAAAAAAAAAAAAAAATGATGTCAGTATACAGTAGAAAAATGATGTACAGTATACAGTAGGCTATAGCCTACTTTATACTGTACATCATTTTTTATTTTTTATTTTTATTTTTTATTTTTCCTGAAACGGCTCTTCGATGTTCCGGGGCGAATTCAAAACTGCATTTTTACCTCCTTGAAGGACACTGCTGCGGGAGGGGATGCCGCTCGAAATCTCGTTCAAAACGGAAGAAAATCTTTTCCCGAAGGGCCCTTCCATAAGACTGTTAGCAAAAGGTACATTCAAACAGTAATGGTCTGTTTCCTTCAGAGTACCCACTTCAAGGGCTCTGCAGTTCAGAGTGAGTATAGGGCATAGGGAGGATCACTTGCAATTGAATTCTGCCCCCGATCTGCTATAGCATGTGCTCTTAAAGGCACCTCTGCTTAATTTTCATGAACACGCCCATGATTTACAAATAAATCTCATAATATTTATTTGACTATTTAACTATTTTAATTTACTTTATTTTATTATTCTCCCCTTTTTCTGGGCGACCAATAGGGCACCTTTAGATTTGTGATCTTTCGCCCCTGCTGCCCCCGTTCTGTGCACGTCACAGCTGCTCCCATCCTGAGACGCAAATGATGGGCAATCCTCAAAACGTTCATCCATGCGGCACATCTGACGATGAAGATGAACAAATGATTTCACAAATGTTGTCTTTGACTATTGGTTTAATTTTAACAAGTTAAAGATCTGTCTGGTACCTTGATCATCACAATATTTTGTTACACCAATCATATGGACCAAGACAACACAACATATGGCAGTAGAATCAGGCAGATCTTGATTAACATATATTATTGTGTTGTAGTTTTTAAAGGCAGTGAGGCACTTACAATGGATGTGAATGGGATCGGAGGGTTTTGAAGGGTTTAAAGGCAAAAATGTAGAGCTTATAATGTTCTAAAAGCACTACAAACATTAATTCTTCAGTTAAAACTCATGTATTTTTTGAGCTGTAAATTTGTTTAAATTGCCGTTTTGTAAAATTGAGTACAACATTACACAGAAAACGTCAATAAGCAATTTTATCACACTAAAACCATGTAAGCACACATATTGGTTATATATTTTGGCTATACTTTTTAAAGCATGAGTATTTTGACATTTATAGATTGGCCACATTCACTTCCATTGTAAGTGCCTCACTGTAACCCATAAATGAAATTTGGTAATCATTTGACCATGATATTACCATCACATGACCATTTCACAACAATTGTATTATTATAAATATTGAACTTATCGTGGTATTCTTAGAAGTGCCTTTTAGTACCATTTAAATATCATGGTATATGAATATGGCAATCAAGTGTTGACTGGAACATCTACATATACAGTATATGATACGCCTATATATAAATGATAGTAATATCATGGTATTCTTAGGAGTACTTTATAGTACCATTTAAATATCATGGTATATGAACATGGCAATTGAATGTTGATTGGTACACCTATTTACAGAATGTATGTATGTATGTATATATATATATATATATATATATATATATATAAGATCAATGGTATTACACTATGTAACACAAGTTTTGTTCCTGGGTAGTAAGTGTTATTTCCTAATTGCTTATGCCTCAAAAGTATAGAAAATGACTATTATTCCCCACAAACTTTGCTTTTGTGACCAGAACAGTGATATTTTGAAATTTACCTATTTCCAATGAGAAAACGGGCTAATTTGTGTCTTTTTCGTTCACATAAAGTCAGAAAAAAACAACATATGAATCCAAAATCCTTCTTTATCTGTGGTCCGACGAAGACACCGGTTTTGAACTTTGCCTCATACAGCTTAGGGAAGAAGTCTTGAAAGTACTTGAAGGCTGCCGACTCCTTATCTAGAGCTCTGACAAATTGTTTCATAAGGCCCAATTTGAGGTGCAGTGGTGGCATCAGCACCTTTCGGGGGTCCACCAGTGGCTCCCACTTGACGTTGTTCCTCCCCACAGTGAACTCGGTCCGCTGTGGCTAGTACCGCCTGTGGTAGTGCGCCTTGGTGTCCCTGCTGTCCCAAAGGCAAAGATAGCAGGGAAACTTGGTAAAATCGCCTTGGAGACCCATCAGGAATGCCACCATTTTGAAGTCTCCTATGACCTCCCAGCCGTACTCATCATACTTCAAGGCGTCCAGCAAGGTCTTGATGCTGTTGTAATCCTCTTTGAGGTGCACCGAGTGAGCCAGGGGAAGAGACAGGTACTTGTTACCATTATGGACCAGCACAGCTTTGAATATTACTTTAGTATAAATACACATTCATTTGGATTCACATGTTGTTGTTTTTTTACTTTATGTGAATGAAAAGACACAAATTCGCCCGTTTTCTCATTGGAAATAGGTACATTTCAAAATATCACTGTCCTGGTCACAAAAGCAAAGCTTGTGGGGAATAATAGCCATTTTCTATACTTTTGAGGCATAAGCAATTAGGAAATAACACTAACTACCCAGGAACAACAACAACAACAACAACAACAAAACATTTGTTACACAGTGTTACCATTTGAACCATGGCACCACCACTTTTTATAGTGCCCATCGTTGCACTAACATCACAGAGTGTCCAGCCATCCTATTTAACTGCGCCAGAGCATGTCAGGGGAGGTGCAGAGATTGATGATAAATTCACCAAGTGAAATCAAAACATACACAAATACTATAAAAATGTATTGTGAAGATAAATGAAATTTCCCTGCTCTCGCTCAGAGAGTGCATGTCATATGCACTCGCAAATCAATTTTAAAGCCACACAGCTCTGACTTTGTTCATTCATACAAATATTCTGCCTCTGTAGACGTGTTATATCCAAGGGAGAAAAGATACTGGAGTTTGAGTAATCAACTCACCATTTGGCCAGTAACAATTTTTTTTACATTTTTTGTTGTTATGAGAAATATAGCATAATACATGGTTAAATTCGTATTGTAAGAATGATAGGCTATGCTGATGCTCACTGATGATGTAAGTGGACGATGTAAGTGTCTAGGATGCAGAAAATCCAAAACAAAATCACGACGTGTCCATTATAACAACTTAATATCGGGTCAGCGTGTCTTCGTGTGTTTGTGACAAGTGCGGTTTCCTATTTGGACGGAGATTGGCTCATGTGATGCGAGTTTATCACAGATATAGGCTAAAACAGTTAAATAATCCCACTGGCATGAGGACAACCTGTATTTTTAATGAAAACAATGCAAAATACGGTTTCATATTATTCATAGAAATATTTATAGCCAATAATCATGCATCAGTGTATAACGAATTGCTAAGTGAGTCTGTTAGACTGAATTAAAAGTTTACTGATCATCATCTGTGACGTGCACAGAATGGGGGCAGCAGGGGCGAAAGTTCGTCAGAAGAGTAATACTCAATTGCTACCGCATTTCCACATCGCGCACATGCAGTGTAGACAGATTTATTCATTAAAATGGGAGCGGTCACGTCGCTTTCAGTGATAGAAATTCAATTAGTCTTTTATAGAATATTGACATAAACTGAAGGAGCTGTCTGCTGGGCCGGATTGTCCAATGGACATTATGGGCAGGGGCCCAGGGGCCCATACGCACTTGGGGCCCAAGCGAGGGGAAGAAAAAAATTTTTTCTTTCTTTCTTTCTTTTTTTTTTACATTGCTGATAACAGACGGCACTGTCTGGTTGGGCCAAACAATATTAAAAAAGACGTGCACCACATTATGTCTGCAGTGGCGTAGACCATAGGGTGTGTGGCTCCTGAAAGTAGCTTTTGATGCGTTCGACCCAAGTTTGAATCTGCCTTTTGCCGAACTCACTCTTTTCCCATCACATATCAGATCGGAAAGGCATTTACTGTGGAAATAAAGTGCCTAACAACTGTTTAATAATAAAGTGTTTATCGGTTAGGGGTAGGTGTAGGGAGGGCTTTATTTTCCATTTAATAATTTTAATAAATATAGTCATTTACACTATGTTATTATTGTTTATACTGCATTTATTACTTTATTACTGCATCCTGTTAATGTACAACAATAGTGAGGTGCAAATAGTATCTGCCAAAATGTATAAGTATAAATAGTATCTAAAAACTATTTGCACTTATTGCAAAGAACTGCTACTTTTATATAGTGTAAATAGAATATATCGCTATTTATTTTCACTTAGTGTAAATAGCATATCGCTAAGAAAATGCTGCTTCTGTCAGTCTGTCACTTAGTGTAAATAGAATATATCGCTATTTTCACTTAGTGCAAATAGCCGCTGCCTTCAGATAATGACACCTACCCAAGACATTGTGCCCAGGGGCCTCTGGAATCTTAATCGGGGCCTGGCTGTCTGGTTCAGCCAAAGCCAGTTTGGTTTTGTTGAAACTAATAAGCCATTAAACTAATCCCTTTCAGAAAAATACCATTACCATTTTTTGGACGTGTACCATGATAACCATTCAAACCATGGTACCATCTTGATGCCATCATTGTACCATGGTTCCGCCACATTAATGGGATAATGTCCTGTATATTTATAAATATTAATGACAGAATACAGAAAATAACTTTATATGAATATTAAAAGAAATGAAGAGAAAGTAATATAAGAAGTGTCAGTTATATAAAGGTGATGACGAGGTCAGAGTGGAAACAGCAGAGATGACAAGATGAAGTGAGGGCAAAGACATTAGTATTTATAATTACTATTTGTAAAAAATAAAAAATAAAAAATAAATAAATAAATAAAAAAAAACAGTGCCCTTTTAATCCTTCCACCCCTGTCCCTGCTGAGGTCTGTGCATGTCAGTGATCATCATTAGTGAATTGCTCCAACACCTGAAATGTGATACATTTTGATAAATTACACTAGAGGACAATACCTGGAATAACTTCAAATAAGTGGCCAGAATGTACCTGCTGTTATATAAATATACATTTAGCATAGTCTATGTTATTTATTATTTACTTTGCTATTGTAAAGGCCTATATGACATTATTGTATGTTTGTAAATATGGAGGAAAAAAATGGGTGGGGTTGGGTTGTCTAAGGGGGGCACGGTCTTTTAAATTTTCTCAGAGGGGGGGCGTACTGTCCAAGACTTTGAAATCCCCTGATCTAAAACATAGACTGAAGCAAGCCAAAAACACTTGCAAGCACGCAAAAAGCTTTTCCAAAATAAAGACATATCTTGAGCGCCCTCCTGTGGTCACCAACTGCGCCATATCTTAGCAGCAGGGTAAATAAATCCCCTCCCATCCGTCCGTGTAAAGAATAAAAAAGAAGATTAAAAATCCTGTCTCACCATGCTGAAAAGCCAGACATCCAGAGACGGGCTGCGTGCGCACCTGAGATCCACATTACAGTACAGTCACAGACTGCAGGCCTCACCCAACATCTGTCCACTAATCACACACAGATGACAGAAATGTTAATTAAAGTTAATGTAATCAAACTCCAGCCATATGGCCTTGTCCCTGATTAGTAAGAGTTTTTTTTTTTTTTATCCCACTGTAACTTGTTAGATTAGTGCCAAGCTCCTTCGAAATTCTGTCTGGAACCACAATAACGCACAACATGGCCTGGTCCGACGAGGAGCTAGTGGGGGGCATTGACCCCTCTAGTCAGAGGGCAAAACAACCAAGGGGGGCTTCTTGGTCAGACGAAGAGAGAACCTACTGCCCACCCTAAAGTACAAAGTGCCCCCCGAAATATCACATCCTAGTACCTGGATGGCCCTGATGCACAATGAGCCATAATAAAAGAGCTTTAAACATTGAAGTAAAAATACACACTGAAACAGCCAGCAACAAACAAACTATGGGCACTTCAGAAATCTTTTTCAGATGTGCCTTAAAAGGATGTGCCCAAAGCCTTATTCGGAAAGGCACGAATAATGACTTCATCCGAATAATAAAAAGAATATTTGGAAGACTGATCATCCAACGAGCACATAAGTGATATTTTAAATAAAAATATAAAAAATGACAAAACAATGAGAAGTCTGTGAAGCCAATATTAATTCAGTGCAAACCGTATGAATAAAAATGTGCATGGTGTGATTTCAAGTTCATCGGATGGTCGCGGTCTCGACTCAGTTTCAGTCTCTGTTAATTGTGCGCGTCTCAGTAATCTAACCTTATCATGAGTAACATTAACTAAGATACTATATTATACATATTTTCCACTTTTTAAAATGCCTGTTAATACATAAACACCAAATGTTTCATACAATTCACATGTAAGGATTCATAAACCAACCTGAGAGCAATGTTGAATTCCTGGCCAGAGAAGTTAAGATTTAATAGCGGAGCTCGTCTGCCCATCTCTTAAAGCTGACCACATTTACATCCATATCGCCAGTGAAGGTAATTGCATGGTTTAGCCTTTATCCCCAAACAGTTTAAATGCCCCAATGAGGTTTAAATACGTGTAAATCTATTCAGAATATTCCTGCACACGGAGGATTGTGGAGAAACCAAAATATGCTTTTCTCTTCTAGAAATATAGAGGCTCGCTCTTGCTATTTATTCCACTGTATTTTGCTAATTTTGCACATGTAAGTTAACTGATAATTATGTTCTCCACATTATGTTAAAATATGTGCACACAAAATAGGCCTTGAGCGTAGCCTTGAATAAAACTTTTTGATATAGATTTACGGTGCTTTCACCTGTTTATAGGCTTAATTATTTTTTCTCATTTCTTTTAATGTTTGTATTTGTAGGCTATTTAAATTCTCTGCAAAATGTGTGATTGACCTTTAACAATTGCTTGACACCTCGTGCCTCCAGAATAACATTGCACACTGCACAGACTAGGCTAAATATATATCCATTATATATCCAGCTTCATCTGGTGAGAAAAAAGAAAGAATATATCAATAAGGGAGTCACGTGATGCCATGTGAGGTTTGGACGTGTGAACGGTGAGCTCTGCGCACTTTGCTAGTTTTTTATTAAATGTTTTTATTTTCTCCCCTTTTTCTCCCAATTTGGAATGCCCAATTCCCACTTCTACTGTTACTCACCTCAATCCAGATGGCGGAGGACAAGTCTCAGTTGCCTCCACTTCTGAGACGTCAATCCGCGCATCTTATCACGTGGTTCATTGTGCATGACACCGCGGAGACTCCCAGCATTGGAGGTTCATGCTACCCTCCGCAAACCACGCACAACTTACCACACGCATCACTGAGTGTGAGAACCCCTAATCGCAACCACGAGGAGGTTACCCCATGTGACTACCCTCCATAGCAACCAGTCCACTTTGGTTGCTTAGGAGACCTGGCTGGAGTCAATCAGCACACCCTGGATTCAAACTTGCGACTCCAGGGTTGGTGGTCAGCATGCACTTTTCTAGTTTTAACACTAGAAAGTATTACTAGTGATATTCGATACACTCTGTTCCATAACTGTTCTAGAAGGACAATATGCCAAAGAATTCAAAAACCTCAGGCTCTGGAGACATTAAAAGACACTTATGTGCTCAAGCTGATACCTCTGAGAAGGTCACAAGCATGGGAGCTGATTTGGCCAGAGAAATGCGGGAAATTCGGCGAGAAATGTTGAACATGTTGGTAAAGCTGATGAAGGTCGTTGCTGACTTGGAAGATCTTGCAGTAATATGTTGATCGATCACTGCCATGGAGACAAAATTCACTGAGGTGGTCACAAGAGTAGGGGATGTCGAGAAACGGATCGATTATCTGGAGTCATCGGAGAGGGAATTAGCTGCTAAAGGTGGATTTGGAGTCCGTCTGGGAGAAATTGGAGGACATGAAGAACCGTAACTGGTGGAATAACGTCCGAATCGTCAGAATTCCTGAAGCCAAAGAGGGTCAGGATATGGTAAAATTTCTGGATGGGCTCTTTCCGAATCTGCTTGACATAACAGACCATAAGCTGGAAATTGAGCGAGCTCACAGGGTTCCGGCTCGACGATCCATTGAGGGAGACAGGCCCCAAATCAATTCTGACCAAATTTCTGAGATCATCCGATAAAGATCTTGTGTTGCGCGAGGCGAGGGGTAAAGGAAGACTTTTTTGGAAGAATCACAGCATTTTTTTGCTCACAGACTTTGCGAATTCGACAAGAGAGAAACGTGATCAATTCAAGGAATGCAAGAAACTCTTACATCAACGGAAGGTCGCTTTTGCACTGATGTTCCCGACCAAATTGAGAATAGATACTAAGGATGGCTGTAAAACATTTACATGTCCCCAGCAAGGGATGTCCTTCATAAAGTCAATGGAGTGAATAAGTTATTTTGTGGTACTCACGTTGTAGCTGAAAGGACCGACTCACTGAACATTCACTTGACTGTCCGAGGAAACAGAGCGCCTTTTTGTTTCTTTTTGTGCTGGTTCCGCCTAGCGGCTGGAGTTTGTTTTGTGGAATAACACACCTTCGGGACAGTTATGTGGATGAATCTACATGTTCTTTGTGTTTATTCCACCTATTGGCTGGAGTTTGTTCTATAGATTATCTGTTGTTGTGTAACACTCTCTCACAAAATGTTTATAGAAACACCGGACTTGAGCAATCCGACGTCGCGTGGGCTCTCGTAGGTGTGCATGGACTGTTTGAGTTTAGAGGGATGGACGCCAGTTGGCGCTGTCCTGCGCTGGGTTAATACACGTTTTTCTTTTTTCTTTTTGTTTGGTTCGGGGGGAAGTTCGGGATTTGATTGTTGCACTAATGTTGGAATGTGGTCTTTATCATTTTGTTTTTGACACACAATCTATTTTTCTCATATGTCAAAATGTCAGATGTTAATATGAGTGGATTGTCTCTCTCCACGTGGAATGTGAATGGGTTGGGGCACCCCATAAAAAGAAGGAAGGTTATTTCTTTTCTTAAGTGTAAGAAATATGATATAGTGTTTCTTCAAGAAACGTGTCTTTCCCTGTAGGAAGCATGTTTTCTTTAGTACTGGCTCAAGTAAGAGCAGGAGAGTCATTATACTAATGAGTAAGCATCTACAATTCAAATGTCTCAAACAGATTAAAGATAAATTAGGAAAAGTCATTACTGTTTTAGCAGAAATTCAGTGGCAAAGTCTTATTTTGGCTAATATTTACGCACCTAACATTGATAATCAGGGCTTTTTTATAGATCTTGAAGGGATGTTGCAAGCCGCTGGCACCCGTCATGAAATAATATTGGGAGGAGACTTTAATCTTTTGATGAACTCAGTCCTTGATCATAGTGAAGCAAAAGTGTGCAAGCCCCTTAGAGCAACATTGACTCTTCAAATAGGGATGGGAATCATAAGGAATTTAATGATTCCGGTTCCGATTCCGATTCCGATTCCTCTTAATGATTCCGGTTCCTTTACGGTTCCAGTAACGATTCCAGTAATTCTTTAAGTACCTTTTTTAAAGAATTATTTGGAAATGAGAAATGCAATTCTTTTTGTTTTTACTACCCTCTGCAGTCTATTACCAAATGAGATCATTTCCGATTTCTACAGAGCAGAGATAACAAACCAGAAATAAATGTAATACAATTCTTGTAAAATGTGTGTTTGCACTTTTTAGAGACATAATTAAATTCCAATAATAGATCCTAACTTTATTTTAAATAAACAAACCTAAACCAACATGTGATGGCATATTTCATTAATTTGTTTATTCTTTTATAAATTCCACTTATTACAACAATTTTCATGTTGCTTTAATTATACATTGCCATACTAGTCAGCAACTGCACTGCTTGATTTAACAAAGACACAGGTCATCATTAAATAAACAGTAACAGTTCCAGAGACAGTTAAGACTATGTTTTGTAGACTAATGTTGCACTTTAGGCTTGTGAGAGTTCTACAGTTCTTATTTAATTTTGAGTTGGAGTTCATAACTTGCACATCAGTATAAAGATTACTTTTATACTGGACTATAAATGGAAGCGCAGTATGTTTTGGGCTGTAGATTCAAAAGAACCAGTTCATTAGAATGATTCTATTGGGAATCGAACTGCACGGGAAAAGCTGTATGTTTTGGGCTGTAGATTCAAAAGAACCGGCTCAATTGAATAATTATTTCGGGAATCAAACTATACCGGAAGCGCTCTATGTTTTGGGCTGTCGATTCAAAAGAACCGGCTCCTTTGAATAATTCTTTCGGGAATCGAATTATACCGGAAACGCTTTATGTTTCCCGCAGTAGATTTAAAAGAGCCGTCTCGAGATCAGGAATCAAATACTCTGGTAGAACTGCGTGTTTTACGCTGTAGAGTCAGTAGAAGGCAGCGCTGCTGCAGAGATGTGCTGCTGGAAACACTGTCAGACTATTTCAGGACGTTGTTCCAGCCACGTTGGCGAAAAATTGCACGCTGGAGAACCGTTAACGGAACTGAAGATCATCCGATTCTGGTATTTTTTAAAGAATGGAACCGGTTCTGAACAAGAACCGGTTCTCGGTTCCCAACCCTACACTTCACAGGATGTGTAAAAATCTTGGTCTTACAGATATTTGGAGACTTTTGAACACATCTAGTAGGGACTATAATTTTTTAATCAGTCCATAAGATTTATTATAGAATAGATTTATATTTTTATTTTTTATTTTTTATATATATGAGTCCCTCATTTCATCTGTTGTTGATTGCTCAATTGGAAACATTTTAGTCTCGGATCACGCCCTGGTGAGTTTAGAATTGTGTTGCCACATATGGAGAAAAGGAATTCATATAGTTGGCGCTTTAATGTATCCCTTTTGCAAAATCCTGAATTCCAACAAATGTTAAAGGCTGAAATCAGTGTTTATAAGGGGACCAACTGGTCCTCAGTATCTTCTTTGCTTGGGAGGCACTTAAGGCGGAGCTGAAGCGCCAAATGTCGTCTGATGGCCTCAGAGAATTGACCCGATTGAAATACAGATATAATACTATTTTGTCACGGAAGGTGGAGTTTTGGCTATTCAGGGCAAGACAGTCATACTTTGAGTCGGGGGACAAGGCAGGAAAACTTCTGGCTAGATATATAAAACAGAGAGAGTCTTTTTCTACCATTCCCTCAGTGAAGTACTGGTGGTGAAATATTTACCTCATAATATTTCATTGCCATTGATATTAATAATGCTTTTAAAGAATTCCATCTTGATCTCTATAGTTCCACGTCTTTGTCTACTGCTGAGGATATTATAAACTTTGTGGAACCATTAGACCTTCCTAAACTGACGGCTGAGCAAAAAATTTCTCTTGATTCTAAGATAACTTTGGAGGAGCTTGGCCAGATGACTTTGCCGCTGAGTTTTTTAGATCTTATGCTACAGAATTGGCTCCACTTTTGTTAGACACTTATGCGGAATCATTAAAGAATGGAAAACTTCCACTAACCACGACGCAAGGCCGGATCAGTCTGATTCTTAAAAAGGACAAAGATCCAAGCGAGTGTAAGAGTTACCGTCCAATTTCCCTGATCCAGCTAGACATTAAAATATTGTCAAAAATTTTGGCTAACCGATTAAGTTATGACAACTCTTATACATATAGATCAGGTGGGATTTATTCGGGGCCATTGCTCTTTTGATAACATTCGGCGTTTCATAAATATCATTTGGTCAGTGGCGAATGATCAGACTCTGGTCGCTGCCATCTCACTTGACGCTGAAAAGGCATTTCATATGGTAGAATGGGATTATCTTTTTAAGATTTTGGAAATGTATGGGTTCAGGAATACTTTTATTGTTTGGATTAAGTTACTTTATAGACACCCGGTAGCGGCAGTACAAATGAATGGATTAGTTTCAGATTATTTTGCTCTGGATAGGGGCACCCAGCAGGGTTGCCCTCTTTCCCCATTATTGTTCTGTCTTGCTCTGGAACCATTAGCAGCTGCGATAAGAAAGGAGGAGGATTTTCCAGGGGTGGTGGCGGGAGGTGTGGTGCATAAGCTTTTGTTTTACGCAGATGATATTTTTTATTTGTCTCCAACCCTACTTGATTTATGCCTTGCCTCCACAGAGTTATTAATTCCTTTTCTAAGTTCTCGGGATACAGAGTTAATTGGGCTAAATATGAAGCTTTGGCTCTGACAGCGTACTGCCCAGTAATGGCTTTTCAGCCAGGAGCCTTCCAATGGCCCAAACAGGGCATTAAGTAATTGGGTATTTTATTCCCAGCAAATTTGTGTGATTTAGTTAGAGTTAATTTTGACCCTTTAATAAAAAGGTTTTCGAGTGAAGTGGGCAGGTGGGCTTCATTATATTTATCTATGATTGGGAAGGTTAATGTTATTAAAATGAATTGTATTCCAAAATTCAACTACCTGCTACAATCTCTCCTTACAGATGTCCTCCTCTCTTATTTCAAGCAATTTGATAGCATAGCGAAGTCCTTCATTTGGAATGGTAAACATCCCAGATTACATTTCAGTAAGTTGCATAGGCCGATTGACAAAGGTGGGCTAGGCCTACCCAAGATTTTGTTTTATTATTATGCATTCGGTCTCAGATATTTGGCTCATTGGTCACTTGCACCTGAGAGAGTCCCTCCCTGATTTTGTATTGAACAGGAAGTTCTTGCCCCTATTTTGCCATTGCAAAGCCTTTCTATCAAACTAATCGGAAAAGTTAAGTTACACCCCATTATCTCGCATTTGCACTCGGTATGGACAAAAGTGTCCAGAGAGTTTAATTTGGACATTTATTTAAATGTTGCCTCGAGCATATGGCTGAACCCAAAATTATGTATTAATAAGTCCCCTTTGAGAGTGGAGTGTTCAAATCCTTTGAAAGTTTGGTTCAACATTTTGGGATTCCCAGATCTCAGTTCTTTAGGTATTTACAGCTGCGCCACCCGCTCTGTACTATATTTGGGAGTAGCATACACCCCCCTAAAGCAGCAGATACTCTGGGAGTGGTGATTACTGCTTTTGGAAAAGGTGAGGCATCAGTGTATTACTCCCTGTTAATTCAGAGTCTGGGGGACGGAGCTTCAACTTCTCTCAAGAGATTATGGGAGAAAGATTTAAACTTGGTATTGGAGGAGGGAGTGTGGGCTAGGATTCTAAAAAATGTCAAGTCTGCATCTAGAGATGCAATGGTGTACCTTATGCAATTCAAGATTTATTAATAGTGGGTTAAATGTTGATTCTGTGTATATATGTTTTGCTTTTCTTTGTTATTTATATGAATCAATAAAAAAATATTAATCAGAAAAATAATAATAAATAATAATTTATCAATAATATAATAAAATTTTAATAATTATTATTAGGCTACAATAATAAATATTATTATTGTTATTATTATTATTATTAATAATATAAATAGGCCTATCCGAGGCATATTTTATATACAGAAACTATAAATGTAAGAGAGTTATATTTTACATTTTTTAGGCACTTCCGGTTTAAGCCACGCCTACATCTGGTTATATACGAATACAGAAACAGATACAAATAATTTTGTCATAGTAACAAATACAAATAGAGATACAGATAATGGCTTCGCTGCACACCCCTATTGTCTTATTTATAAAAGTTATTTTAGGTATGCAGCTAAATGCTGTATTTTAATTACCACAAGGGTAGATGTTATTGCAATGATTAAGAGCAATATTAACATTCTATGCAGTTATTTTTAATACATAATACATCTATTTTAGTTATAGTGAAGAGAGGGCAGAAAACAGGAACTCAACATAAATCTTGTTTTACCCTAATGGAAATCACAGCTTAATAAGTCATTTCCTAACCACTATACTTTGGCTCAGACAGCATACAAAATATGTAATTTATGCTACATTACTGTATTTTATATATTTTTCATATTAGCCATATTTATTTTGTATTTATTTTATTTTATTTTTATTTTTATTTTCGAAAATATTTGAAGTTTGTACATGCAAATAAGCATGAATGAAGATTTGAAAGCTATGGTGAAGAGCAAGATTTTCATTGAATAATGACTAAGTGTGAAAATTCTTCAGATCTCATTTTGAGTTCCAAAGAAGACAGAAAGTCATAAGGGTTTGGAACGCCATGAAGGTGAGTAAATTATTACAGAATTTTCATTTTTGAGAGAACTATCCCTTTAAAATCATTCACTACAAGTTTTCAAATCATTTCTCGTTTACACCATGTCAACTGAGGCTTTCCACAACACCGTGACAACCAGTGTTGAATACACACGGCCTCTGGGTTACAAGCTCCTATCCACCTACTCTAAAAGGCTTTGCCAGGAATTTTGCAAAGACACCCACTCTTCGACTAAAGAACATAAGAAATCATGCATGACAACGTAAATGAAAACTTAAATCATTGAAACGCAATTACGTATGAAAGAAAAGAATAAACATCCATTTTGGCACGTGTGTTAAATGCAATAAAGCAGGGGGATTTATGACAGGAGATTGTGAATTAGAGCAGAGCTCAAACCATTGGCCTGTTGAATCGACCATCCATTTATTGGCCATAGAGAAATGAGCCCCAGCTTCCCCCGAGCTGTCAGTAAATTTAGGAGCTCACTGGGATTGTAAATGACTGTGTTGCTTGTCGTAGTGTCATTAGGCTATTATGAGGCTATTTTGCCCTCTCTGCCATCTAGCAGTTCAGGATCTCTTACATTAGGAGATTCAGACCTATAATGGTTGAAATTATGCAAAATGTGTACAAATAAATTAAAAAATAATAATAATATTTTGTCTGAGCATCAGTTGTTCTGTTCCAAAATCTAGTGAGCTGCATACAGAGAAAGCATTTTAAAACATCATAGGCATGCTTTATATGTTGTTCCAAAATGTAGGCAACTTAATTATGCTGCCTGCTAAGATACCTTGTGTTGACCAAATTCTAAGGGGCCATTCACAACTGACAAGTTATTGCATATTAAAAAGCACAAAGAATGGAACAGAATGCAGCTGTCTTCAGGCAAGTTTTTAAAATTGACGTTCCTTTTAAGATAAACAGAAAAAAACTAAAACGTCAAGAACAAGATTCGGTGCAAAGATCAAAGACTAGAGCATGTAAAAACAGCGCAGATGGACGCAAGAATGTGTTTGTGTGAACGGCTCCAAAGGCAGCATTGCATGTATCCTTCACGCAGAAGGTAATTGCAGAAGACATTGTGAACAGTAATGTTGAATATAAATGCAATGCATATTTGGTTCAACACTACAAACTATAGATTATAATATATAAAGATAGATATATAAATTGACCATTGTGCCCAATATATGTGTGTTCTGTATTTTATGCTTATTAGGGCATCAAGCCGATTCCAAAAAAGTGCTCTGTAACTGGTAGCCTGTTCGTTAGCTTAGCAATATGCCAACACCAAGCTCTATTTGGAATTAATGGTCGAGTTGAGTCTCTCCAAGTCATTCCCCTCGGCGGCCATCTTTGGAACACTCTCGAGCAGGCTGGGCAGCTATTTGCCTATGTAAACAAGCGTCACACAAGAACAAACTCCTATCTACTTGAATGGAGAAGACAGAAATCTCCTTAATGGTTAGTCAAGATAATGATCAATGAACATTTTTCAAATCAGCAGTAAATTCTGACAACAATTGTCTCATAAATTGTGCTTCTTTACCTCAGATAATGCTATAAAAAAAAAATTAATTACATTTAAAAAAAAAAAAAAAAAACACTACTTTCCCAGCATGTCCAGCTAATGCGCATGCACGTTCTCTAGTTGATTGTCAGGTGATGATATCTGTATCTAAAAGGTGATTGACTCTTTTACCTGTAAGGCAGGACTTCCTTTTCTACTTAAACTGGCTGTTGGACATTCCAGTTTCTCCCATTCATTTCAATAGAAGTTGCCCGTCACTTGTGTGTCACATGGAGTTGCTGTATATGTAGAGCGTTTCAAAATAGTGACTATGAGTTCCATTTCTGTTAAAATACTGCCTTTAAAGGCAGTTGCCTATGTAGACAGTAGGCAGCAAGACAGTTCACTAGGTTTTTTAACAGACCCCTAGTAGCAACCACAGATTAATGCTGGACTGATGGGTTCTAAATCAATTGTCTTCATTCACTCCTAAGTAGTTTTTTTCTTTAACCTGTCCTTGACTGTCTGGGCTTCTTTTTAATCAGTATGATTTCCTCCTGTCGTTGATGAAAGCAGGAAGGTGAGGTGGAAACTAATGCAGTTACATGCTTATTTCCCATTCTGTCTCCTTCCTGTCTCTGGTCTGGTGGTTGTTCATCCTAAACTTGATGGGTTCAAACTGAACTTGGAAAGACTGATGCTATTAAAGGCATAGTTCACCCAAAAATGAAAATTCAGTCATCATTTACTCACCCTTGTGTTGTTCCAACTTCGTATGACTTTCTTTTTTCCATGGAATACAAAAGGAGATGTTAAGCAGAATGTTTTTCACAGTATATTTTTCCATACAATGAAAGTGCATGGTAATTGAGGCTGTCATTCTGCCTAAAATCTTCTTTTGTGTTCCACGGGAAGAAAGAGAGTCATCTGCGCTGGAAAATTATGACAAAAATTAAAATGTAATTCCTTTAAATATATTAACACTCACAAATAACAACATTTAGCCAATGAAATATTTTAGACCCTTGCAAAATTAGATATATTTATATTCATTACAGAAATTTCCATGACCTTTACAGACCTTGTAATCACATTTAAAAAACTGACTGATATTTCAAGGTTTTCCATGGCCGTGGGCACCTTGCACATGTGATTTAATTTGAAGGCCTTTTTGAAGCAAATCAAACTGATGATAAGCAAGAGAAGATGTAACTGATAGGGGCGGGTTTACGATTTCTGAGGCCCCAAGCATCCGACCAAGCCGGGGCCTCATTTTGAAAATGTTTGCTTAATTTTAAATTCATCCTATCAATCATTGTAGCCAAGTACATTCAAAATGTTTAATGAAATAAAAATCTTGTTAAAGATAATTAATGCATGTTTTCCATTTTTCCACAATACAGCGATAAAAAAAAAAAAAAAAATATTTACCTACATATATTTTTACAGAACAATTATTGTGTGTGTGTGTGTGTGTGTGTGTGTGTGCAAAACCTACTACTTCACTCAGTAACATTTTGGAATTCAGTTGTTATTTATTAATATTATAACCCAACAATTATTTATTGTTGTCCAGTTTGTCATTATAATATGATACAGTATTATTATTACTTTGAGGATTTGTTGTATACAATAGTAATATATTCCTGTCTTATTTACTTTACTTTCACCTGAGTTTATATTCTGATGCTGAGGCTGTATTTTATGTAAGCATCGTAGGCAACATTCGTATTGTAACAATAAACATACAAGGCACGGCGGCCCCTCAGCACACTAGAGCAGAAGGGATAAAAAACATTGCCTTTTATCAAGCGCTGAAAATTTGCTTGGTGCAGAATAATCTGGAATAATGTTAAACATTGTAACAGTCCCCTCTTTGCAACCTGAACTTGTTCAGAACGTAAAATCTTTGTGCCACCTGCGCTAAAAAAACAAAACAATCTAGACACAGTGTAACGACTGATACAGAACGCAGGTGTCTCGGCATACATTTTTGAAACCTGAAGCTCTTATTAACTTGACACTGAAGAAACAACGATACGCGGTGCAGCATGTATGGACATTCATCCAGCGCGTATACACAGGAAAACAATGGAAAAACACGTTTGGAACGGCCCCTAACTCATCCGTTCGTGCATATCTGTGAGTGAGAGCGCATGCGCGAAACAAGTTCGGATGGCCTATATATATATATATATATATATATATATATATATATATATTATTATTATTATTTATTTTTTTTGTATAAATTACAAAACCGAACCCTACTTAAAAAACTCACCTGTCCTGACCCCGGCGGCTTCTAACGTGAACCGCTCTAAGAGCGCTTACAACAGCATATTTGCGCATGTACCCAGAACATCATGTCACCCCTCAAGCATTTTTTGGTGGAGCTTTCCTACAGGGGCGGGAGCCCCCCCGACGTCCGGGGCCCCACGCAATTGCGTGGTTTGCGTGGTGGTTAAAACCGCTACTGGTAAGCAACAAGGCAAAAGAACATGTAAACTGGGGAATATGGCTCGGATGGGCAAGGGCTGTTGGGTTTGCATGCTGACAAGATGAGTGACAGATGATTGACTTCTGCCATTGATGTTCATTCCATTACTGCCACGTGTCTGAGCACTCAGCTGGGCTAATAATGCCTTCAGTCCAATCAATAGATGGGAAGATATTACTAAACAAACATCTCTGTTTACCATGGAACAGTAAAACAATCACCGCAATTTGATTTTTCAGTCATTACTGCAAATGTTCTTGTCTCCAACGGTAATGTGGAGATTTAGAGTAATTGGAATCGATGAGCACGTCGTTGCACACAGAGTCTGTGTAGACGCACATTGAGGCCCTGCTCAATAGGTTCTCTCAACAGGCTGGATCAGCACCCCCTTCCCTGTGGACAGCTCTCTGCTCTCATACAGGAGACCGCTTACATTATGCACTACAAACTACAAGATTGCGCAATTACTACAAATAACAGAAAATCTTTTGTTAAGAGCTGCCAGACTTGTTTTTTTTTTTTTTTTTTTCATCTGCTATGAATTGTGCATGGATTTACACAGAAGAATAAATGAAAACTAATATTTTCAAAGATGATTTGTCAATTAGAGTCCCTTTTGACTTGAAACTTCTTCAGATTTTGTTTCATATATTGTATACACTGATCAGCCACAACATTAAAACCACTGTCAGGTGAAGTGAATAACATTTATTATCTCGTTACAATGACACCTGTCAAGGGGTGGGATATATCAGGCAGCAAGTGAACAGTCAGTTCTTGAATTTCATGTGTTGGAAGCAGGTAAAATGGGCAAGCGTAAGGATCTGAGCGACTTTGACAAGGGCCAAATTGTGATGGCCAGATGACTGGGTCAGAGCATCTCCAAAACGGCAGGTCTGGAGTGTTACTGGTATGCAGTGGAGTGTAATTTCTGGAGTGTTACCGGTATGCAGTGGTTTGTATCAAAAGTGGTCCAAGGAAGGGCAACCGGTGAACCGGCGACAGGGTCATGGGAGCCCAAGGCTCATTTTATGCGCTTGGGGAGTGAAGGCTAGCCCGTCTGGTCCGATCCCAGAGAAGAGCTTCTGTTGCACAGATTGCTGAAAAACTCAATGCTGGCCATTATAGAAAGGAGTCAGAACACAATGCATTGCAGCTTGCTGCGTATGGGCTGCATAGCCGCAGACTGGTCAGAATGCCCATGCTAACCCCTGTCCACTGCCGAAAGCGCCTACAATGGGCACGTGAGCATCAGAACTGGACCATGGAGCAATGGAAGAAGGTGGCCTGGTCTGATGAATCCCGTTTTCTTTTGGATCATGTGGTTGGCGGGGTGCGTGTGCGTCATTTACCTGGAGAAGAGATGGCAGCAGGATGCACCATGGGAAGAAGGCAGGCCAGCAGAGGCAGTGTGATGCTCTGGGCAATGTTCTGCTGTGAAAACTTGGGTCCTGGCATTCAAGTGGATGTTACTTTGACACTTACCACCTACCTGAAGATTGTTGCAGACCATGTACACCCCCTCGCGGCAATGGTATTCCCTGATGGCAGTGTCCTCTTTCAGCAGGATAATAATGCACCCTGCCACACTGCAAAAATTGTTCAGGAATGGTTTGAGGAACATGGCAAAGAGTTCTAGGTGTTGACTTGGCCTCCAAATTCCCCAGATCTCAATCAGGTTGAACAAGTCCGATCCATGGAGACCCCACCTCGCAACTTACAGGACTTGAAGGATCTGCTGCTAACGTTTTGGTGCCAGATACCACAGGACACATTCAGAGGACTTGTGGAGTCCATGCCTCGACTGGTCAGAGCTGTTTTGAGGGGGACCTACATGATATTAGGCAGGTGTGGCAGGTAATGTTGTGGCTGATCGGTGTGTGTGTGTGTATATATATATATATATATATATATATATATATATATATATATATATATATATATATATATGAGATGCATTGTGCTTCTTCCAGCTGTCATGAACAGGTACTGTGTGAGCATCTGTTTTTCTGTGGCTGTGCTGCTTGTGAGGTTTGTTGAGTCACGCTGACTGTCCCTGCTTACTCGGCTTGTAAAAACATGAAGTTACATGTACTTTAAGCTTGGAAAATACTTACTTTTATGATGTAATTTATGTATGGGTCAGGGAGGGGCGCATGATTAATTGTGTTATTTTATTTATAATTGATCGCCCTAAATTAATACATTAAATCGACTGATAAATTTATACAGAAGTTAACTCTCAAACAATAGGAAAAAGTAATCAAAGAGACAATAAAAAGTTTAAAGCTATTATAATATATCCTTTAAAACCTGAAAAAGAAAAGTTTTCTTTAAAATCCTCCTTAAATTTCCATTATTGAAGAATCACCCTTATACACTCTTGTCTTTGGCCTCCACGGCAGTAAAATAGGTCTTCTAGACTTTTCAAAGATAAAACGTTTTATCTCTGAAGTGCATTTGGCTCAAGATTGTCATGTACCATGACCCTTAGCACCGCATCATGAAGGGAAAAGGAGAGAGAATAAAAGAGAGGGGGGAAAGCGTTTCCCCTCATCTGTCCCGGTGCCTAGCGTGCTGAGTGCACTGATGAGCTAATAAAACCCAACCAAAGTTTTGGACCATTTCTGAAGATGATCGTGTCTGTAGATGAATCTTGGTGGTGAATGTGACTCTAAGATGCCCCAGCTCATTAGGGGGTGGCTCCTCTGTCAACCCATGCAGGAGGGGCCACCCCGAGCCCAGGCCCCATCTACAACTCCCTCTTTTTTTTTAATGTTCAAAATCGATTAAGAGATGATCGGGCCCCACAGCTAATAAAAAAGGAGCAGGTGCCGGAGTGAAAACTGCCATGGCGCCAAGAGCCAACATAGAGAGCCACAATTATTCATCCCAAATGCTCAGCACCCATAAAAGCGTAAAGGCACAAAGACAAACTAATGATGATGGACTCATACCTCAGCACAAACATACACACACATTCTCCTTAAGAGTCTGGAATAGTGTGAGGCAAGACACTGAAAATGACAGTGACAGGACTAAAGGGAAAAAAACACACACACATAGTCACACACATGGAGAATCTGTAGGACTGGGTAATTTCTAATTTGCAGTACATTTTCACATCCCCATCATATTGGGAAAACTGGGCTAATTGTCACTCGGGGATGTTTTCACAAGGGCTACATGTCAGTAATAATACTATTTGGAGTCAAAAGTCCAATTTTGCAAATGTATGGTTTCTCTAGCAGAGGTTTTGTATGTTGTTTTCAAACACCTGGTTTAAAATCCTCTTAAATTGGAATAATTTGTATAAATTCTACCCTCCAAAGTAAATGTTCACTGTAATGAGATTTTTGTTATAGCTCTTGGGAAAGTAAGCAAACAAATCACACTGGCATACATTAAGGCAACTGTTCTCATTGTGGTATTTCCACCCATTCATGAGCTAGAAGAATGACAGTTCTGTTGTGAATACTGATATGTATGATCAGCTGTCCATTTTGCGACTTTAACTTTAAACTGTGGGATAAAAACAGCGGCCACTGTACTCCAGAATCTAAGTAATTTGTCTGACAGCATGTGGATTTGTGAGTAAATAATGACAGAATTTAAATTTTTGGATCAACTTTTCCTTTAACAACACATCCCTCCTGTACAAGCAACCGTCCCCTTGGAAATGTGAGTTTGGCCAGTACTATATTCTCTCCATCTGATCACAGTCGAGTTATAATAAGGAACAAAGCTGGGCTGGCACATGTCACCTTCTTACCAGAGCTTTCTCAATCTTATTGACAGACAAGGGAGAGGGCATGAAATTTCATTAAAGTGTAACATAGCAGAACATTAATCAGTGCCTTTGAAAACACACATGAGAGTGATAGACAATGGAATAACTAACTGTGACACACAAGCTCACAGCTACATCGGGGATACTGTGGATTTCAACAGAGTCATCAAAAATATTCATCCAAGATTTGTGGCCTTTCATGTGTCCCTATGGCAGTGTCATACCGCTAACCGTGAAATTCAAACACGTTACTGAATGGTGCCGCAGAGTCACTTTAAATGAAGGGTGCCATAAGGGTGTATGATGAATCTGTAGCAAAGGAAATAGTGCAAACATCATTCACCTGTTCCCCACAGAGTTTTGAGCAAAGTGGATTTTGAATGCAACTTCGGAAGTATCTTTGATAATTAAAGAGATAGTTCACCAAAAAATGTGTCATGACTGCCACTTGCCCGAGCACATGGAGAATTCTGTCATGACTGACTCATACTTATGTCATTCCAAACCCATATGACTTTCTTTCTTCCGTGGAACACAAAAGGAGATGTTACTGGAATGTTAACCTAAAAAATTTAACCAATCACTTTTATGGCATGGAAAAAAGATGCAATGAAAGCAAATGGTGACTGAGGCTCCTTGAGTGCTAAACCAAAGCTCTTCCACTGGACTATAAATTCTCATTTATTTATGAGGAACTACAATGTTTTTAAATGTTTCAATTTTTTATTTTTTGGTAACACTATACAATAAGGTTGTATTCGTGAACTAAATTAGTTAAATAACAGTTAAACAATACTTTTACAGCACTTATTAATCTTGGTTAATGTTAATTTCAACATTATACTAGTACATTTTTAACATTAAAAGTTATGTATATTAACATCAGAAAATGTATTATGAGCTAACATGAACTAACAATGAACAAGATGCTATAAAAATCTATTGCTCATTGTTACTTCATGATGCATACTATTGTTAACAAATACAGTCTTTATTGTAAAGTGTTACAGTTTTTTTCCTCTGGTCATGTTATATCTTTTTGAGGGCATCAAGTGACTTACATGAAAACATTCTAACATGATGCCCCTGATTTCAAGTTCTGTATAGTGAATGTTTTACTTTGGCTTGTTAGTCTCTGCATGACCTGTCCTTATAGAAACCATTATGGTGACCTAGCTTATAAAACCCATACAGAATTCTGCAGAAACAGGCAGTGTTTTGAGACCTCTGTAAATGGTTAATAATGACAAACTAAAAGCATTTTCAGCTCGACTCGAAGGCTGACGCATGCTGTGCAGTGGCTTGCTGAAGGACAAACTTTGGAAAATGCTTTTCGAGAACCTAACAATGTGATTAAGCTCTTGTATTGCACAAGGACACATCCATGCACTGGAAAATTTGTCCAATCCTTAAATTCACTCTGGCTGCATATGTGGAGGTTTAAAGTTGATGTGTGCAATTTTTATGCTGTTAAAGTGCTTTCTCATATCACAGCTTAATATTTAGAGACAACTATGCATTAGACATTGTTATTACATGGCTCTCTGGTATTCTAGATTCTGACTGGTCAATGGCGCCATCTAGCTGTTTGACATTGCTCTGTAACAACCGCACATCCACGTATCAGACCGCTCATCTGAGTACTGCGAGCCGCCTCTCCTGCTTCTCGGATCACTGTGTGATCTCTACAAG
The DNA here is from genome assembly GCF_019703515.2 of Myxocyprinus asiaticus. Lineage (NCBI taxonomy): Eukaryota > Metazoa > Chordata > Actinopteri > Cypriniformes > Catostomidae > Myxocyprinus > Myxocyprinus asiaticus. The sequence continues at coordinate 29,019,962 of NC_059387.1, forward strand.
TAAGCTATCATGTCCTTATGTTTCATGTCCATTTATTTGTTTATTTGGCAAGTATTCTTGTAACAGGCTGAATAATTAGAAGTCAGACGTTTATTTTCACAAAATAAATACCAACAAAACTCCAATGCAAACCAGAGGTTGATTCCAGCTGTTCAGCGATTTCTTTCTTCTCAAATTATATAATTTCAAGGCAAAACAATATTATATGTCTATGATTTTATTTATTTGGTTAGTAGCCGTGAATAAGCAGAATAATGTATAGTCAGCCAGTTGTTATTGCAAAATAAACCCCTTCAGGGTGATACAAGACCTGATCATCCTGTCGAGTTTTACTGTGCGATGACATCCGGCTGGCGGTACATTATCCCTTACGTAGGCTATCAAAACATTGCTCTGTTTGTTTAAGCATTGGCCAAAGTCTGTGCACTAACCGTCTGACGCATATTGCATACAAAACTGGAAAATGCTTTGTGAAGTTAGTCAGGCCTAATCTGATTTGCTGTTTTGATGGAACTTCCGTGAGTAAAATCACACAGGACTTTTTATTTGTCTGCCTGGAAACAGAGTCATGTTCACAAGGTTCTGGGTTGATACAACAAGCACTTTTGAGGATGAAATAATCACTGGATTTGCCAAATTTTTTCAGGTTAGTGACATCAAATCTTAAATCAGATATTCAGTTTCATTTGAGGCACATGTTTGCGAATAAATTGATATATATGAGCAGAAATTTTCATTTCACTTTGTTCACTTGTTATGTCTGTGAAATTATCTGTACTGAGGCTTTCTGTGCTGTATTTCGACTCTCTACACATTTCCCGCTATTTGTCTGCATGTTTTCTATGCTATTGCTTGCAGAGAATGCTGCGGTTTTGTTTACATATTTTTTTCCCATGCCAGGAAAAAGATATAATATTGTGGTATATTATATCTCAGGTAACCCTGCCCCTAAACAACACACAATAGGTGGTTCTTGGTCAGTTTAAGCTGCAATACAATTCAGACCTTAACCATTTTAGTCAAAGTTCTGACTACTCTAGACTAGGTTGCACAATATGTATGTCCCAAAAACCCCTCTATTGAACAGTCAAGTTCTCAGGCCATAATTGCCATTACATTGCATCACATTATTTGCACCAGTAATAGTAGTAAATCTGACCTTTAAAACTCTGGCAATTAAAAATGCATCAAAGCCTGAGAGGGTGGCTCCTGGGCTCAGGTTCTCCCACGCACTGAGTGTTGCAGAAAGAGAGAGAGTCTGACTGCAACGCTGAACAGCACCGCAGGGGTTCAAAGAGAAAGGCAAAAAAAAAATAACTTCACACACGGTGCACTGGGTTCTCCACTGACTCGCACTCGTCTTTCTCCATTACAGACTGTTTGAAGTAGATAAAACAATCGTTGTGCAATGTTGGCCCGGCTGACCTGTGCGGCAGTCTATTTTTTTGTCTGGCAGTTCCACTTGATTTAATTCAATTTCATTCTGATTTGATTCGATTCCATGCTAGAATTATTCAGCCTTCAAGTGGAGTTGTAAAAATTATAATTACGACCCACCAAGCACCAGACATCATATGGATGTTGTTTTTTGGGCGAAATCTGGTCAGCCCATCATGGCCTTAAGTTAGCCCAAAAATAGTCATTGAAAATTGGGCTTTGTTTAGTCCATCTGATTTGGTCCAAATTTATCCCAAGATTGACGTCTGTTTCGGACCACATATAGCCCTAATACAGCCATCAAAATAAGATATTGCAGCAAGTGGGGAATTATACCTTGATGAAAACATGTGTTGTGTTGTGTACATTAAACCCAAATTAGTCTTTCTGGAAAATTTTTAACATAATTACTGCTGTTCAAAAATGTAAATATATTCATATAAATATAAATATGTTTAAAACATGTCATACAAATAACTTGACGTTACTGTTCTTTAATATAAAATATATTATGAAATGCGGAGCATCGTTATGAAATATAAAATGTGACACGCACGCGCGCACGCACACACAGAGGATATGAATTTCGGGTGATAGCAGTACAGAATGCCAGAGTGGCTTGTTTTGACTGATTGGTCACTCAGAATTCAAAATTGTTGCAGGTGGGTGTGGAGGAGGAGAAGGGCGGGGGTAGTGAAAAAAGGCCGACAAGTCTCTTACTTTCTAACATACATTATGAAACCGAGAGCGACGGAGATACAGACACACGTTGAACTGGGTAAGTATTAAGTAACTAATTTATTTGGATAATACAGAAATGCATGTTTGACTGAAGTTTAGTCGAGCTAATCAGTTGCAAGGTAAGCTGAATAAGCTAGGTTTCCATTAGCAGCTATTGCGCCATGTTAGCCTAGCTAGCACATTGTAGTTAAACTGGATTTCTGATGCAGCTGGGTTTGTAGTGTGATGTTGGTCCTTTTAAATGGTCCAGCTCCAACTCTTCCAGTCACCGATCACGTCGTGGAACTGATAGAAGATGCTCCATTTCTCGTTTTCAGTCTCCTGGCTGTTACTACTCAAGACATACTCAGAATATTTTGAAGTGTTTTTTTTTTATTTATTTTTTTACTGTACATACAAGAACATGCCCCTGGACGGTCTGGTGGATGTATCTGACGTGTCAATATATGTTTTATTAGTACTTTTTTGTCAATTGTCTTATTTTGAGAGAAATTATGAATATAATATGATGATATAATAATATAATGAATATAATATATAATCATGAATTCATGGTTGAAATTAGATTAAATTCAAGTAGTTGAAACAGCCTGAAAAAGACATCTTTTCAACTTTAACTTTGCAACCAATTTAGACATAGAGGGACATCTTTTTATAGATATCTTTTCAATGACCTAAAAAAGACGGCTTTTCACCTTTCACTTTTCAACCAAATATCAGCGTTGTTGAGACGTCAGGCAAAGTTGTCTTTTCAACGTTTTTCAACAAGTTTTTGCTGGGTGGGGAGTTCTGAGCACATGAATGACCAAACAATGTTGTATTTACCAGTGGGAAACTCTGAATTTTATATGATATATAGGTTGGCTAGTTGTGACGTTGGAAAGGGGGGTGTCGACATGAAAGATGGTGTGAAGCAATGACTTTGCAAAATTATTTCAATTTTAATGCTATACATTTGTTATTTACAGTTAACTAATATAAAGGTAATTACTCATCCTTCACAGCTTGTTTAATGCAAATAAATTAATAATTTGTTATGCAGTATACTACGCATTAATAAATCACATAGGTGGGTTGAAAATAATCATTACACATGTTTTCACATACAACACGCACCACACTCATTTGGAAAACACTCTGGGCTATAAACCACCAAATAAGACATGACCAACGCCAAATTCACACACCCAGTTCTCGCATGTATGCAAAACCATGGTCAAACTCCACACATGCAATCCACATGCAACCCTCAAAAATAACCCACGACAAACACTCAACTTCAACATCTGACTCCTGTGAACACATATCCAATGCAGTCTACAAGCATCCTGTGCAAAACTCAACATCCACCCAAAGAACCATCAGCCAATGAACAAAACCGGGAGCTCTCTGCACAATGCACGCTCCCACGTCTCCAACACGAGAGAGCGCAGGAAAGCAGGGACCGCAAAACTCTGGATCCCAAAGGGGCCACGTCCAATTCACGACCAGAGCCAAACCACACAAAATCTCTCCACCTGGCTACATAGGTAAATGTAAAAGTGATCCTACTTCCTACATAGTTTTAATTATAAATACTTCACATTCAAGTTCTTTTTGGTCAGAGAGAAGAGAAAACAAATGGACATTCATGGAATTTTTTGTCCAATATACACTTTGTATAAATCTACATTATGCAGCAAACGGTTGCAGATACACAATACATAAATGTGCATGACCATAATTGTAACAGCTAACAAGATTTTTCCAAAAATGTATAATTAACTACCATTCACTACGGAAACTTTCCTCTTCTTCATCATATTGAAAGGTTATGCTGTTGAATATCAAGTCGACTCTCAAAATTATCTCAGAAGTTCCCAGTCACAATTACGATCTGAGGGGGCGTTCATGCGCAACTTCCAAGTTGCGATACATATGAAGGCAACATGATTTCCCAATTCTATTTAATTCTGTTTTCAAATCAAAGTTTTAATTTGATTTGGTTTAATAATAATGTGATTGTTGTAGATTTAAATGAATTCGATTCTATGCCAGGAACTAGGCTTGGATATTGGCACATTACCTAGTTCGATTCAATATGCTATGCTTAAGTCACAAGATCTTGATTAGATTTATTTCAGTTGTGATTATGATTTGATTTGATGCCAGAAAATAGGGATTGCCATTGGCACTGACTTCCTGATTTAACTGCATTCTGATTCACAGGATCTTCATTTGATTCAGTTGGATTCATGGATTTACTTGAATTGGAATGAATTCCATTCTATGCCAGGAACTAGGGCTGGGTATTGGCTGTAATTTCCCTATTCGATTCAGTACTAATTGACAGGATCTTGATAAGATTTGTTTAAATTTGTTATTTGATTTGACTGAATGCAAGAAAATAGGACTGGCATAGGCACTGGTTTCACATTTTGATTAAATTCTGATCCATAATATCTTCATTTGATTCAGTTAGATTCTTATTCATTTAAATTGAATTTGATGTTTGATAATTACTGGCGTCATGAGACATACCAATGGCTCTTACCAGTTTTCATTTGTTCAAAAGACATGATTTAGTAGATTGAGTTTTCTTAGGTCAGGATAATTCAGCAGAACTCGGTACAAAGAGTCTATCTCCATTACGGATCGTTTGAAGTGGATAAAACTCTCAGTGTGTAATGATGGCCTGGCCGACCTCTGTCTCTGGCAGTTCCTCAGAGGGTATTGTGAGTAGGAGCGAAATGATGGGTGACTGTTGGCAAGGTGGAATGTTGGATGATATGAAAAAAAGAATGTGTAAACTTTGATTGTGCTTTCAGCAAATACGGACGTGTGCCAGTATCTTCAAGTGCATCAGCGCCAAAGCCTTTACGGCTGTGAGCTTCAGGTCAGATCGGAATGATAATTGACCCTGTGAATCATAAAAGCCTTTATCTGAGATGCTGTCGGAGCTCTCTTCAGATCCAGGTGCATCAAACCCTGTTTCAGTGATGGTCTGAACACAACCGTTGCTATCTCTCTCTCTCTCTCTCTCTCTCTCTCTCTCTCTCTCTCTCTCTCTCTCTCTCTCTCTCAATTTCAATTTCAATTTTTTTTAAGTACTTTATTGCAATGATTGTGTTTACATACAATATTGCCAAAGCATTAATACACAAAATAGATAATGACAAGACAAATTATAATAATAAAACAGTAACAAATAACAATAAAAATATAATTAAAATAAGGTGCCAGGTAATGAATAAAATAAAATAAAAACTATAATAACAATATACACTATACAATATAAAATAAAATAAGCATTTAACAAGACATTATGAACATAAAAAAAATAAAAATAAAATACTGTGACTGAAGTACATTAAGGCAGTGATTGGTTTCTGAGTGTGTGCACCTCAAAAATGAATTTAGCTGCAACTGATGCATGATTGTCCTCCCCCAGTAACACCTGCATTTGATCTGTTTCTGCTGAACTGGAAAACTGTGGCATGAGGTTTGAGAGTCTGTCAAAGTATTTCTCTCTTACCTCTGTACATTTCTCACAGTGAAGGAGAAAGTGTGTCTCTGTTTCGACCTCACCAGTGTCACAGTCAGCACAGACTCGTTCTTCCTTTGGAAGCCATGTTTGTCTGTGTCTGCATTTTTCTATGGCCAGACTGTGATTACTGAGTCTGTATTTGGTGAGGATCCGTCTCTGTTTTGGATCTCTTACAGTGTGGAGATATTCTGCTTGATTATACGTTCTGTTTAGGGTCCGATAACATTCCAGTTTGCTTTGGTTTTTACTTTCATTTTCCCAGTGGTCCAAATATTAATTTTTGCTTTCTTTTATGATTTGGTTTATTCTGATTCGGTTTTGTTCAGCAGTGCTGGTATGAATCTGGTGTTTGTTAGTTGTTAGTGGGTTTGTGAGTTTCAGAGCCAGCTGACAAAGGGGACTGGTTTTAGGCTTCAGCTCTTGGGTTTTAAGGGCTTCATGTTGCAGTGTGTTTGGGGAACTTGAATTTAGGTGTGTCCAAAATTTGAGGGATCGTTTTTCAATATGTGTAATTAGGGGGTATCTGCCTAGTTCGGCCCGGCATGCATTAGTAGGTGTTCTTCTCTTAACTCTTAGAATGTTTCTACAGAATTCTGCATGCAGGGATTCTATGGGGTGTTTTTCCCATCTGAGTAATCTGCCAGACAGAGTGGACCCCAAACCTCACATCCATACAGAGCAATTGGCATAACAATACTATCCAAGATTTTATTCCAAACTGTTACAGGAATGTCTATTTGGGTAAATTTGCCCTTAATAGCAAAGAAATCTCTTCTAGCTTTCTCTTTTAGTGCACTCACTGCCAGACCAAAACAGACCACTGATTTTAAGATCGAGGTAATCGTAGTGTAGGGTGTTCTATTTTCCTCTCTCTCTCTCTCTCTCTCTCTCTCTCTCTCTCTCTCTCTCTCTCTCTCTCTCTCTCTTTCTGTCTCTCTCTCTATTTCTGCATTACACACATCACACATGTAGACCAAAAAAGATCCAGTATTGGCAATAGCCACATTCAGAATTTTTCAACGTGATTTGGCTTTGTTCTAAACCCTAGTGAGCTGCCTACCAAGGAAGAGTTTTAAGGCATTTTATGCATTACCAACACAAAGACTGTTCCATACAGTGGGTGAGTAAATCTCAGTAAATGTTCAGGCCACAATTCACCACTATGTCAATAGGAAAAAAAAAAACAATTACATTTTACTTGAAGGAAAGGAAGCCTATTTGAAAACCATTAAGGTTTTTGGCATTGTACTTCTATTTTCATTACAATTAAGCCAATTTTTCCAGCCAAATTCTCATTACCATAATGCAGTATTTTTTGTTACTGTATTACAGTAAAAAATTACAAATGACAAAATGACAATGACCATAATAGTTTTGATTTAAATCAGCATAACTTAAAGACAGTACATAATGATAAATACTTCAGTGTATATAATACTTTATTCATATTTAAAGTAATAATTTAAATCAATATAATACACAATTTACTACAAATATTTTTCTAAAAATTTCACATTACAGTTAAGAGAATTAAAGAGATTTTTTTTATTTTTTTATTTTTGCAAGTAAAAAGTGCTCAATTGTCAAAATAATAACACAGCTCAAAAAATCTTAATGGTTCTAAAATGATTTTTTTATAAACAGAATATTGTTTTTTTTTTTTTTTATTACTGCAAAGTAATGATAAAACAGCTCCATCGAAATAAAAATGGCCAACTCATGTTTTCACAATTTCTTTGTGGTACTAGAGATTCCATATTTTCGTAACCACAGTCCAAGATCAAAATCTAAATCTTTTGTCACGCACAATAAATATATACAGGTAAATTAAATCTGCTCTCAAATGAGAGATCAACGCTACAATTGCACTATGTGTGTTAAATGTGAACATTAACACGGACACGTGTTCATATCTATCGCTTGTGATAATCAACCATTTACATAAATGTTATGGCACTGATCCCAGTATTACACTCATATGCGTGCTGAAGTCTCCTACAGACAGTGTATTTCGATTGTGTGGGTGTGCTATACAGAACATGTATTATTGTGATACTGCCTGACCCGAGTGACCCCTTTTATCTAAATAATAAGAAAAACGGTACACCATTACAAGCCCAAAGGCATTCATTTATGCATATCAGACTTGACACAAAATTAATATCATATTGTCAGTCACTCTGTTTCCACAGATCTGTTAATTGCCGGTTATGAGATGCCCTGTGGCTGTGATGGTCCTCTGGGCATCCCTGTCATTTGGCTTGGCCTCTTCCTTCCCAGAGTCACTCACACAAAAGATCAATGGCCACGAACAGTGACTCAGACCACAGACAGTTCAGCAAAGGCCTGGTCTTGCGTGAAAGTGTCATTGCCACACACACACACACACACACACACACACACACAAACACTGGATTGTTACTAGCAGTATCGGCACTGATCTCTAATTCAGATTCATTCTGATTCACAAGGTCTTTGATTTTAAATGTATTCAATTAGACGCCAGAAATTATGGTGGGGTATTGACACTGATTTCCAGACTCAGTTCAATTCTGATTCAAATGATTTTGACTCATTTCATTTTGAATCTTATTTGATTTGATCTGAGGCCACAAACTATGGCTGGTATAGATACTTATTTCCAGATTCCAATCTATTTGGATTCACATGGTATTGATTTGACTGGATTTCACTCTGATTGGATTGGATTGGATATGCTTCCTAGAAACTAGGCCTAATTTCCTGATTTGATTCAATTCTCACTCTTTATTCAATTGTTTCAATTCTGATTTGATGGCAGAAAATATGCAGACTGATCTCACAGTGAAATGGGAAACAGAAGATTGACTTTTCTTTGCCTAAAATTGTTCTGTGCTTACCGGAATTTGAAAAACTGCCCTGAGTAGCCAAAGTTGTAAGTGTTGTTGGGTGTATGGGTATGTGTGAGCTACATTTTCCGGGTAAAATGTTCACGGAGGGGCACCAAAAATTAGTTGTTAAGCGAGTTGTTTTCAGCTGTGCATGTTTTATAAACTGAACCCCTCAACCAAACCCTCAAACCTAAACCTATCCATCAGTGGACAAAAAATGTAATATTAGAAGGAAAAATGCAACCTCCGAATTGCATTCATCACTGATTATGCAAACTCAGTTACTTCCTGGTTTCTAAAGGGGATCCAAATCCAGGTCTCCCACATTGCTGACGCAACATGCTTCCAGTCACACCACAAGAGAAGGTAAATGCAAAAATTTCAGTTGGGAGATGCCACTTGTCAGTAAGTTGGCATAATGTGGCCAATCCTAGGGCACAACAATTTTTAGAAACAACATGCCAACTTCCCATGTGATCATATTGAAATAGTGCTGGGTATTGGCACAGATTTCCCAATTCGATTCCATTCTGATTCACAAAGTCTTGATTGATTCAATTTAAATAAATTCTGATTTGATTCAATGCCAGGAATTAGGGCAGAGTATCGGCAATGATTTCCCAATTATATTCAATTCTGATTCACAAGATTTTGAATTGTTTCATTTTTAATCTGATTTGATTTGATCTGAGGCCAGGAGAGTTGGGATTAGATACTTATTTTCAGATTTCATTAATTTTTGATTCACAAGATCTTAATTTGATTGGCTTCGATTTTGATTGGATTGGATTTGATGGCCTTATTTCCTGATTCATTTCAACTCTGACTTATAAGGTCTTCAATTCTGTTTGGATTTGATGCCAGAAAATAGGGATGGGTACTCACACAGATTTGATTCCATTCAATATCTTGATTTGATTCAATTTGATTCCGATTTATTTCAGTTGGATTTTCGATATTTAATGACTTTAGTTTTTAGGTTTAAACATAGTAAACTGAAGTTCCATAGTATACTAGTTCAACACAACATGTTTTTTAAGAATCAATATCAGTTTATTCAAATGAAGATCACAATTAATTGTAAAATGTATATTCTTACCCTGTCCTACCAAGAAAACCTAGAACTCATACAGGTAAATACAGCCTTTAAAAAGCTAGTTTTTCATAAAGAAGCAGGTATTCTCTCTGCTGTAGACAACCACCAGTCACCCTCTGTCCTTCTCTAGTGCCAAATGGACTGTGAGCAATTGAATAAAGACCAGAGTCTTAATTGAGCCTATTCGTCTAGACTCCTCTAACCATTCTTTTCTGTCTAATTACCTGTGTGTGTGTGTGTGTGTGTGTGTGTGTGTGTGTGTGTGTGTATGTGTGTGTGTGTGTGTGTCTGTGTGTGTGTGTGTATGTGTGTGTGTGGGACGGGTTTGGGTGTTTACGAGGACATTTTTTTAGGTTACAAACTGGTAATTACAAGGGTATTATGCTATAAATGTGGTTTATGAGGGCATTTCTAGTGTCCCCATAATTCAAATAGCTTAAAAAACATACTAAACTATGTTTTTTGAAAATGTAAAAATGCCAAATTTTTTGTGAGGGTTAGGTTTAGGGGAGGGGTTAGGGTTAGGGGATAGAATCTATAGTTCATACAGTTTAAAAATCATTATGTCTATGGAGAGTCCTCATAATGATAGCTGCACCAACATGTATGCGTGTGTGTGTGTGTGTGTGTGTGTGTGGCTCAGGATCAGATTCAGAATCCTGCATTTGGGAAGTAAAGCACACTCACTCAATAAAAATAAGATATTCAAGAAAACATTCTCTGAAAACAAGCTTTAATATCTTTTAAATTCTGCTTCTAAATTCTGCTTCTGAATTTATCTTGTTCAAGAATGTTTAGATACAATTTGGCTGTTTTTCTTTTTTGTTTGTTTTTTTTTGCAGTGTTAAGATACATTTAGTCTAACCCAACCTTTGTATAATTCATGCTTTTAATGAATAATGTGTTAGGAACCTGTGGCAGTGTGGTAATTTTCTGTAAATGTCTGAATCTTTTTATATACTGGCTCTCTTTTGCTTTTATGTCTAAGTGTGACTACAGTGAGGTCATGATGACACTTAGTCACATAATATCAGACAGATATGAAGTGTGTGACATGTTTGCCCCCTGCGCTCATAACTCCACTTAAATATGGGGTGTAAGACATTACATCACCATAACACACTGTAATATTGGGTCAAAAGGGCTCAAATGGGTTTAGTGGACCACTCAGTGTGTCATACGTAAAACCCACGTTAGACAATACATCACAGAGGTCATGAAAACATTGCAAGCAGACATGTGTACGTGTGTGTTGGGGGGGGGGGGTACTTTATTTTAAAGTGTTATACATTTCATACACTGAATATTTTATTGCAATATTTTGTTATATATTTTACAAGATATTCTGTATTCTAATGGTAAAAATCATTATTTATAGTTAAAAATTTTTAAGGATGTCCATACAAATTCTCCATATACTGTACATTAACTCCTAGGCTGTAAGGGTTTTCTTGTGATGATAAACATGCTGGAACTAAAGTAGGCTATTCTTTCGCAATGTTTTTTTTTACTGATCCTGACGTGCCTATGATATACACTACTTGTATGGCTGTACGATGAAGTAAACCAGGAAGTTCAACCTTTGTTGCACAAAGTCCAATGTAGATGAATGAGAAACAAGTGAGTAAAAGATCGCAATGTATCACATTTTTGAATCGCAATGCACTAAACATAAAATGTTATTGTGACCCAGATATCGAGATAATATTGTATTGCCAGGTCCCTGCTGATTCTCATCCCTAATCTCAACTAGAAACAGATTCATATTTCTTATCGTTGTTAACCTCAGAGTTTTTCTGTTATGAAAAATGTAATTTTTTCGTATCACAACCCAGATATTGAAATAATATTGTATCGCCAAGTCCTTGTTGATTCTCACCCTTAATCTTAAGTATAAATGGATTCATATTTCTCATAGCTGTTAAACCCAGCGTTTTTCAGTAACATCAAATGTAAAATTGTCGTATTGCGATCTAGATATCAATATATTATCTTACCGCCAGGTCCCTGATGATTCTCACCCATATCTAAACTAGAAAAGCATTCATATTTCTCATCGCCTTTACCCCCATGGTTTTTGCATAACGACAAATGCAATATTATCATATGTTGATATAATATTGTTTCGCATGGTCCCTACTGATTCCCTCCCTTTATCACATCACGGCTCAGATATCGAGATAATATCATATCCTCAACCCTAATCTTAAATAGAAAAGGATGTATTTCTCATCATAGTTACTCCCCAAAAATGTCAAATTTTCTTTTATAGGATCTAAATAAATAAGAAGGTAGAATGCAGATTTAAACGTTACCTGCATCTTTCCGCTTGAACAAACCTCTAAACGCCATGACAGAATTTCTTGCAGGCGCCATCAATAACTCACATTGCATCGTGTCCATCTCAATGCATTTAACAAGCTGTCAGGCCCGTGTTTCTTCGAGTGGAATAACTAGGCGGTCAGAAACAGCTTACCAGTAATTACAGTGGCTAAGGTATAATTTGTTTCCACTCTCATTTTGGTTTCTGAAGAGGGTAGGAGTGATAAAAATGAATTGTGGGAGGTATTTCCAGGTGGTCTCAGGTGTGGACACATTAGTCTGAGCTCACTTTGCCATGTTAATAACCAAATTTATTGGCCACAGACCCCAGAGAGGAAAATTAACAGCACAGAGCACAGAGCAGAGAGGAGACTGAACCGCCTACACATGGTCTGGATCAACCCTCCGCAAAGCCAGGGATCTGATCTTTCACTGGGAAGAGGGTTTGGGCAAAGCCAGGGGAATCTAAATCTATCCCATCTCCCTGACCCATCACACTCTGTTTAATTTGGGGAATATCAGGAAGAGCAGTTTATTGGTCAGGACAGCAGATATGAGCTTGAAACAGTGGGGTGATAGAAATTATTATGACTTTTGCAGACTTAAATACTTTATCTTGCCAAATCTGAGCACAGTTGGAGACATTAATGAGACTTCTTCTGAAATTCGAAATGAGACATGTGAGAGGCACGTACTGTGTGAATATTTTCTCAAGTGCAAAATCTGAGAAGCATGAGACTTAGGCAAAAGTCTCCATTTGCTACCATTTGATCCCATTATTGTCTTGGAGAAACTATTGAGACATTAAAGAGGTCTCATTTATGATTTTTCTTTTGACAACGTACAACAGTGTGTATATACATCATTCGGATATAACAGCCAGCAAACTCTTGAAATAAATGAAAAGCTGTTTTGCATTGTTCATCTCTAGAAAACAATTTAAATGCATGAAGGCTAATGCACTAATATAAATTATAGATGCAGTATTCCAATTTCCAGGCTGTTGGTGTCAATTAGCTTTGCTTTCTTTTATCTTTGCTCATTAACCCCAGCGTGAGATAACTATTATTTTTCATTAAAAAGGAAAGTAGAGTATGTTATTTGTCTCTTCACTCTCCAGGTCTTGATATAGTGTTCAGTCAGGTATAATGGGCATGCTGTGTGGATGTTTGTGAGTGCGGTTGTACTGGAGCAAAGAGAAAGATTAGTATTTGTCAATCTATCATTATAAAATGGATTGTTCTGGTTCTAAAATCTGTTTGGAGAAACCACATTCAAAGTTGTTGTAAAATAGCAGATATACACACATGTGAGCACATCAAATAAACTATATATTAATGCATCAAGTTTTTACATTGTAGGCTCCTTGGCAGAATAATTGTTAAGTGGTGCTTGTCAAGGCTATTACTATAACTTTTGCTCAAATTAGGGGTAGGGATTTCAACAAAACCCTAAACATATGTATTAAATTCTAATGTGTAACTAGTCCGTCATTGTTTGTGCTATGGACATAAATGGCTATTAATTTCTACTTTCGCCTGGCGGACAATAAAATGGGTGAAAATGTCCCTTATACTTACATAGAAGGTGGGACTCAAGTCATACCAGCAAATAATAGAAATGTAAGGATGTTTTTTAATTTATTTTTATTACTTGCGCCACTCATTACACCTTAGCAACTGCAAAGCAATGAGATAAAAGCCATTTAGAACACCTTAGCAAACGCATAGCAACGAGCAGCAAGCAACTCAGAACACCTCAACAACTACAAAGTCTTTAGTAATTATTTAGTCAAATGTGTGTCTTTGATCATTTTTCTGTTGGCTTTATTGCAATGAGCCACAAGATTCCTAAAAATATCCCGTAGATATGGTAAAATCACTGTAATGCACATCCACTCATGGCTTATTTCTATACTTGATAATCACTGAACTTTAGTAACTATTCTCATTACACCAGAAATTGAAAGATTTTTCTTCAGTCTTTTTTTATATACCTCACATAGAAGGATCCAGAGCAAAATTTTAATAGAACACTGAAGCTTGTTTAATAACTCCTCTTTTCCCCGTCTGACATTTACCTCGCTGAACTAAATGAGTTGAGTAATATTTTATGAACACTGCTTCCTTTGTAGAAAGATATGGCAGAGGTGGTATAGTTTAACCTTAGTGTGTGGCATATCATTCTTTCTCACTCATACACCTAAAATCCTCTGAGGCATACAGAGGACACAGCAGCTGGGGTACACAATCTGAATTAAGAATGAAAGATTGCAACCATTCCTCAGTGGAGTTTCCCTTTAACTCAAAGTCTCAGTGGAGAAGTATGTGCAGGCAAAGTTCCACAAGTCATGTCTGAACCTTGTCTCCCATTTCCCCTGCTTTGCTTTTGATGAATATTTAAAGGACTAAAATAAAAGTGTTGGAGAAAACTGGTCACATTGATCTTCACATGTGGGGACAAACAGTCTGAAATTAGATGTCAGAGTCCAGATGCTGATGTTTAAATTGAAATGTGGCTGCTTGTGTTCCCGGCCAGGCTGGTATAGGGCAGATCCATTTATTGAGAAAAAGAGTAATTCGAACTTCTGGAATCAGCCCATCTTTTATTTGAATATATGTAGAGAACGTTGCCTGAGATTCATTGAAATCAACAATATGCTGGGCCAAATCATGGTTGTGCTGAATGATGTTTGTGAATCTAACTTCGGTAATCTGGACTTGGTAGCATTCCAACTCTGCTGACAAGTTTAAATCAGTTTAAATCAGCCTTAATAAGCTGGTTTGCTTCTCTTAGCTGGTCTCCCAGCCTGGTCTTTTTCTGAATTTCACCTGGTCGGACTGAAACAAATTGTGTTTTAGGGGCCATTTACACGACAACGTTTTCAACTAAAAATGGAAAACTTTTTATGCGTTTTGGCTGTTCATTTACAGGACAACGGCGTTTTGGGGCCTGAAAACGCAAACTTTTGAAAACGATGCCGTTTTCGTCTCCGTGTAAACATACAAAAACGCGAATTTGTGAAAATGATGACGTCATGCGCACGCGTATTACGTGTTCAGTCTATAGGCATGAACTTCGAGAACTTCGTCTTTACCACCAGGGCGAACAGACCAACAAGAGATCACCAGTTGGAGTCCTTAAAAAGATGGCGTGCTTTATAGTCCAGGGTCACTTGTAGTAATAAAGCAGCCTCATCGTTCATCCAGACAAAATTGCTCGATGCTTTTGCCATCTTCATTGTTTGTATTCACTGCTCTGTGGAAGAATGCTTATGTGCGCAGGCGCGTAGTGTTTCTTTACAAAGTGACATCGCCAACTACTGGCCTGGCATGCAAAATACCGCGTTTTTAGTCGTTTTCATGGATCCATGTGAACGGGGATCGTTTTGACAATGTTGTCGTCTGTACTGAAACTTTTCAAAAACACAAAGGAAAAGCGTTTCCGTTTTTAGTACATCGTTGTCATGTAAACGTACCCTTAGAAAGGTTTTAGCTCGCAATACTATAAAATGTCAGCATTAAAAAGGAAAAAATAAACAACAACAACATAAAACTTGCTGTAAATGCTAATAATTACACATTCACAAGCTTGTTCCTCACATCAGGCTCTGACTTTGAGGTGGATATTGGGGATTAGTTATCACCGCTGCTACTGTTGGTTGCTATACAGGTGCATCTCAATAAATTAGAATGTCGTGGAAAAGTTCATTTATTTCAGTAATTCAACTCAAATTGTGAAACTCGTGTATTAAATAAATTCAATGCACACAGACTGAAGTAGTTTAAGTCTTTGGTTCTTTTAATTGTGATGATTTTGGCTCACATTTAACAAAAACCCACCAATTCACTATCTCAAAAAATTAGAATATGGTGACATGCCAATCAGCTAATCAACTCAAAACACCTGCAAAGGTTTCCTGAGCTTTCAAAATGGTCTCTCAGTTTGGTTCACTAGGCTACACAATCATGGGGAAGACTGCTGATCTGACAGTTGTCCAGAAGACAATCATTGACACCCTTCACAAGGAGGGTAAGCCACAAACATTCATTGCCAAAGAAGCTGGCTGTTCACAGAGTGCTGTATCCAAGCATGTTAACTGAAAGTTGAGTGGAAGGAAAAAGTGTGGAAGAAAAAGATGCACAACCAACCGAGAGAACCGCAGCCTTATGATTGTCAAGCAAAATCGATTCAAGAATTTGGGTGAACTTCACAAGGAATGGACTGAGGCTGGGGTCAAGGCATCAAGAGCCACCACACACAGACGTGTCAAGGAATTTGGCTACAGTTGTCGTATTCCTCTTGTTAAGCCACTCCTGAACCACAGACAACATCAGAGGCGTCTTACCTGGGCTAAGGAGAAGAAGAACTGGACTGTTGCCCAGTGGTCCAAAGTCCTATTTTCAGATGAGAGCAAGTTTTGTATTTCATTTGGAAACCAAGGTCCTAGAGTCTGGAGGAAGGGTGGAGAAGCTCATAGCCCAAGTTGCTTGAAGTCCAGTGTTAAGTTTCCACAGTCTGTGATGATTTGGGGTGCAATGTCATCTGCTGGTGTTGGTCCATTGTGTTTTTTGAAAACCAAAGTCGTTTACCAAGAAATTTTGGAGCACTTCATGCTTCCTTCTGCTGACCAGCTTTTTAAAGATGCTGATTTCATTTTCCAGCAGGATTTGGCACCTGCCCACACTGCCAAAAGCACCAAAAGTTGGTTAAATGACCATGGTGTTGGTGTGCTTGACTGGCCAGCAAACTCACCAGACCTGAACCCCATAGAGAATCTATGGGGTATTGTCAAGAGGAAAATGAGAAACAAGAGACCAAAAAATGCAGATGAGCTGAAGGCCACTGTCAAAGAAACCTGGGCTTCCATACCACCTCAGCAGTGCCACAAACTGATCACCTCCATGCCACACCGAATTGAGGCAGTAATTAAAGCAAAAGGAGCCCCTACCAAGTATTGAGTACATATACAATAAATGAACATACTTTCCAGAAGGCCAACAATTCACTAAAAATGTTTTTTTTATTGGTCTTATCATGTATTCTAATTTGTTGAGATAGTGAATTGGTGGGTTTTTGTTAAATGTGAGCCAAAATCATCACAATTAAAAGAACCAAAGACTTAAACTACTTCAGTCTGTGTGCATTGAATTTATTTAATACACGAGTTTCACAGTTTGAGTTGAATTACTGAAATAAATGAACTTTTCCACGACATTCTAATTTATTGAGATGCACCTGTATGTGTAGTCTTTGATCTAGACAGGTTTCCTGATGTGTTGGACAGTTCATTATTGTTTTGTTTATCTAGAAGTTTCTTCACAATTGACAGTATTTGTCTTTTGTTTTCTATGTCAGACTTATCTGGTCATTCAAGTTGTTATATCATGTAAGTAATGCATGAATCTAATATGTCTTGTCTGATACAAATACTGGGATTTTCAATGCATTAATCTGAAAATTAAGGATACACCATAATCTCCAAAACTATACTCTAAAGACATAATTGCTGACCTCCTTCAAAAACTTGACACACTACCCTTACAAAAAGGTACTGTAATTTGGTAATTTAATATGAACCATGGTACCGAACAATCACCATATTTAGACACCATGGTATTTACATGGTACTCCAAGGTACTTTAAAAAAGTACCATGGAACATGCCTAAAGAATGTTTAATTACAATGGTACCACAGTGAATGTAAAAAACACTGTAATTCTATGGTAAATTTCCATGTAAATAGAAAGGGAGTGTATGAACAATGAATAATCTCAAATCCCATGATGTGTTCATACCTATCATACCTGTAATTTTGTATTTTAGTGTTGTTTTATTCAGCAGGTGATTGGAACACACCAGTAAATCTATTCAGCTATTCTCATAAACCAAAGGGTTTTGTTTACCCAGCGAACTCAGTTGAGGTCTGGAGTGTCAGTTAGTTAGTTTGATTGACAGTAGTGTTGTTATTGAATCCCTCCTTTCTGTCCATTTTAAACACACTGAATCTCAAGGTATATACTTAAACACAATGAACACACTGATTTTTAATATGCCTCATGGTTTGTGCCTAATGTTCAATGCGCACGAGATATTCTGATTTACTAATCTGGATTGATTATGCTGGGATTGTTCAGCAGGGGGCTGAATGACCTCTGGAAATAAATTCTAAGACTCAGTTACTTCAGCTTCTGAGACCGTCAGTCTGCGCATCTTATCTCGTGGCTTGTTGTGCATGACACCACAGAGACTCCGCATGTGGAGGCTCATGCTACTCTCCGCGATCCACGCACAATTTACCTCATGCCCCATTGAGAGCGAGAACCACTAATCGAGACCACGAGGAGGTTACCCCCTGTTTTCATTAAAAAGTCTGTACAATCACAGGGTGATTCCCATTTAAACATCTCAACCTTTTGTGTTCCACATAAGATACAAAGTTATACAGGTTTGGAATGACATGAGGGTGAGTAAATTCTGGCAGAATTTTGGGGTGAATAATCCCTTTAACTGAAAAACCTTAAATTCATTAAGAGCACAATACAAAATATGACATCATCCTGAGAAATGGAAGGGAGTGTGGTGACTCTCCCTGGATGCAGTTCAGCCCAACGTGAGCCAGTAACAGTGAGCTGTTCAAATGAAAGAGATCTGCAAGAGCTGAAATTCCAAGCCCTCCTCATTTCTCCTCTTCTTTCTTTCTTTTCAGACCTAATTGCTGTAATTAATTTGCATGACCTACAGTCAATCCAAGTTCTTGTTATTCCCTGGTCAGGTTATTAGTGAGGTGTGAAATGAATTTACAGCTCTCAGTGGAGGTGAGAGCACAGCAGCATGGTACAGTAGATGTGTTCCAGTAAACATTCAGTTCAGTTTGAGACGTGTCACTGCATGGCAGCAAATCGGTAACTGTACCACATGGACAACTGATTGGTCCATTATATGACAATTTTAATGAATCTGATGCGAGTTTTTTTTTTTTTTTTTTTTTTTTTTTGTGGTTACTGGCTTTAAAACTAGTAACATTCGGTTAAATTGGGCAAGAATAATCAGTAACTTTATACACCACCTATGATTCTAAAATAAAAATGCGTTGCTTGTAGTAACATACTGTCCTATCAACTACTTTTGTGTTTTTACACAAAATTGGATTAAAAAATGCAAAATAACCATTTTGACTGATGATGACTGATGCTATTTATGCAATTAAACATGTGTAATGAGGTCATGTGACAAACACAGTAATAACATGATAACCTGGTTAGTAATAGATTACATGTAATCTGTATCATGTAATGAGATTATAAACAGTAAGCACTTGTAATTGGATTACATTACATTTTATAATGTGTGTAATCAGATCAGTTACTTTTTATGGATTACATGATTACATTCTTGTAATTTACTGATTATACTCCCATATTTGAAAAGGGAGGTCTGAGCCAGAGCCTCTTAAATTAAATCTCTTAAAATTACAAATTCAAACATGTTCTCATTGTATCTTGGGTAACAATGTTTTTTAAGACCCTTAAAATACCTTTGTTTTATTCAGCAACTGACAAATAGCAGGTGACTGTTTGATTTTATGTTTACTAATGTTTAATAAAGGGAGTGCTAATTGGTACTTGATTTTTAAAATTAATAATTCAATTTTTATAAACTTTTGCAATAAGTAATCAAAAGTCATCCCATGAAGTAATCAGATTACATCACTTAAAAGTGTCATCTAAAGACTACATCACTGACAATTAAAGATGTGTAAATTGTAATTAGTAGCATATTACACTTCAGACGTAATCCAACAATATAGCGTACTACTGTTCATGTACTGTACTGTCCATTGTTGCATAATGTGTACTGTTTCACATATGCAGATAGTATGCATGTATTTCATTCCAAACATATCCCGTTTTTGTTTTTTCCACTACACCAATTCTGCTTCCATTTAGCCAGTGAATGAGCTCCAAAATAAAAATGTAATAAGTATATTTTTTTTAAACGTGTAAAAACAAAAAAAGTCTTTTTGCACAAGACAGGTAGTAGAAGAAACCCTGATATTGTGCCATGCAAACCTATCTCAGCTTCCTAACCTATCAGTGTCAAGGAAAGCAATGGTGCTGAGGTTCCTCCTGGTTGACCTTCAAGCCATGCTTGATTGTCGCAAGCAGTAGGGGCCGTCCTCTCAGCATCTGGGGTCCGAGAAAGTGTCTAGGCCCACAGGGGCGACAAAAGCAGAGAGATGCAGCAAACGGCACCAGCATTGCCCCCTGTGGGGTCTTTGAAAAGGTCACTAGTTATGCTGGCAACCCCTGTTATCTGAGTCTTTTCCACTGGCAATCCACAGCCCAGCACTGAGTAAACACAGCCAAGCTGTTCTGGCACATCCATGATGATGCCACCTCTCTCCAGAGATCCTTGAAATGTAACCTCTTTGAGAGGGCCAAGTAGAATAAACATCTCTTGTTTGGGTTTGCAAAAATAACCGATATTGCTATCCAAAGAATTAGGCAGAGGAAGACAAGAGAAATGTGTTTTGAAGGTAATATCCGAACATTACGTTGGGGACTCTTTATAAATTGCTTGCCTTAGATTTTCAGCAGACCTTGTAACAGATGGGTTTTTCCTGCATTGAATAGGTTTTCTTCCCCTGGATTTGATTTTCAGGGGCCTTTTTTAACTTTATGAGGGCATTGTTTTCTAAACATTTAAAACATTAACTGTGTCTCATCTGTTCATCAAATATGTCAGTTTAATCAATTCAATTATAAAAAAAAAAACCTCAACTCATCAACTCGTATTTTATGCCATAATATGTATAACTAGGACTATAATATAATTTTAAGAAATATATCAGATATTACACACAAAAACAAAAGAACACATCATGAGAGCATTTTTGCCCCCACATTTCAGGGGCATTTTTGTCATTTTGTCAAGTTCTGACCCTGGCAGCCACCCAAACAAAACCATGCACCCCCCCGCCAACCTATTATTTTATGCCATTTCTTAATTTGCCCAGCCCTGACAGAAGGCATATCAATTAAATTCTAAAACAACAAATCACATCTCCTCTGTGCACTAATCATGAAAATGAGAGGTGATTGTCAGTTCCATGCAATTTAGGTGCAGGGTGTCTGGTCTGAGGGCCGCATGGGTTTTGGGCCAGCACACATAAGTCACTAGTAAGTGTGGATTTAAGAGCTGCGTCTACAGCACTGAGTGGAGGTCAACAATTCCCAGCCCTTCAAAGAAGCATAGTAGGAGTGCTGACCTGCCACTAGCCCCTGCCTTTGAAAGGGGCAGTTGGGAATGTAGGTCTGTTCTTCCTGTGGTGCATCTGACAGGTTCACGGTAGTTCAGTTCACAGCGTTCACCATTAATCCATGTCACAGCATGAGAGCTGGTACGAGCGTGCAAAAGCACAAGAGTAAGTCATGCAGGGGAGATGAAGATGAGGAGAGAGGGAGATATTTTAGTAGGACTTCAATTGATAAAAGCTAAGTGTTGATGATACCATTAAAACTTGTTTAAAAACAATACCTTTAAGTCAACATTAAAATTAAAAATTCATCCTATTTACTTTTTAATAGATCTTCCTCGTTGTGCATGATTTATCAGTGCATGTTCTTCCAAAGAAAAATATTTCTCTCAGATTATAAATGTTAAATAACTAGGGCTGTCAATCGATTAAAATTATAATAGAAATTATTACATGATGTGCCGATTGATTAATCTCATTAATCACAATTTATGGCATATATCAATATTTTCCAAGTAAGCCCAAATAACAAAATTAAAAATAAATAATAATTAAATAATCATTTCAATTATTCTAAATATATATTATAAATAGAATAATTTAAAAAATGTATATTCATTACTTTATCATGGCAGACAAGTAAAGCATTGATGAGACAATACAAAAAGTGGCTTTAGAGGGCAGGGGTGGAAAGAGTACTGAAAAATCATACTCAAATAAAAGTAATGTTACTTCCCAAAGAATGTAGTGTGAGTAGAGTAAAAGTACCTGTCCTAAAAACTACTCAAGTAAGAGTAATAGTGTAGCTCATTGAAAAGTACTCATGAGTAGTGAGTATTGAGTACTGAGTTGTGAAAACTATCCCCTGTTATAATAAACACTGTATGCTGCAATTTCAAACTGTAGGACACATACCATGATTTACATTTCCTTTCATGGCTGTTTGCCAGAAAGAATAAAAAATAAAGATATTTTATAAGTATTTTTGACTGCCAACTTTTAAAATACATCACTTACCTATGATAAACACTACATGAATCTGATTCCAAAAAATAAAAGGGCGACATGATTACAGAAATTAAAAGATGAAAAAGTTATATTCAATACACTGATCACCATTTTAAATCATAATGTATGAAACAATTACATTAAAATCAATTTACGTGTGGGGTCTAAAATGCCCTTAATGCCGACAAAACGAGTAATTGTTACACATAAAACATGTTCAAAACAATACAAGGAAAAAACACTAAAAAAGCAGGGTCACTTGGCTTGTCATGTACCATACAATAGATGAGGTAGAGCAGGGTTGGGAAAAGTTGTTTGGTACAGGGGACACGTCGGGCTTTAAAGGAATAATTCACCCAAAAATTAAAATTCTCTCATCATTTACTCTTATGCCATCCCAGATGTGTATGACTTTCTTTCATCTGCTAAAAGCAAATGAATATTTTTAGAAGAATATCTCAGCTCTTTTGGTCCATACAATGCAAGTGATTGGGTGCCAAAATTTTGAAGCTCCAAAATCAGCATAAAAGTAGCCTAATCCATGTGACTCCAGTGCTTAAATCCATGTCTTCAGAAGCGATATGATAGGTGTGGTTGAGAAACAGATCAATATTTAAGTCCATTTTTACTATAAATTCTCCTCCCTGCTCAGTCAATCTCCACTTTAAAGGTGGAGTGTGTAATTTCTGCGCTTCTAGTGGCACCAAATGGAATTACAAAAATAAAGTATGTTTTCAAACAACATTTGCCAACACCCCTTAGACTCATCACGCCCTTTCGCACTCTCTGATTCCCTATGAACAAATAGGCCATTCTAAATAAAAGATGATAAACATTTAACGTCGTAATAAACAAGACCACTATGGGGCCTGGGTAGCTCAGCAAGTAAAGACACTGACGACCACACCTGGAGTCGCAAGTTCGAATTCAGGGCGCGCTGAGTGACTCCAGTCAGGCTTCCTAAGCAACCAGTTGCCCCGGTTGCTAGGGTGGGTAGAGTCACGTTGGGTTAACCTCCTCGTGGTCGCTATAATGTGGTTCTTACTCTCGGTGGAGCGCATGTTGAGTTGTGCGTGGATGCCGCGGAGAATAGCGTGAAGCCTCCACGCGCGCTAGGTCTCTGCGGTAACGTGCTCAACAAGCCACATGTTAAGATGCGTGGATTGACTGTCTCAGACGCAGAGGCAACTGAGATTTGTCCTTCGACACCCGGGTTGAGGCAAGTCACTACGCCACCACAAGGACATAGAGCGCATTGGGAATTGGGCATACCAAATTGGAAAGAAAAGGGGAGAAAAAAAAAACATGACCACTATAACATAAACACACCGGACAGAAAGCGATGCAGAGGAATCGGCTTGTCCGATAACATTTCCGGTGTTACTGTTCAACTGGTTTTCAAAGTAAAGGTGGAGTCAGCAATTCCTGAGAAAGACTGTTGATATTTGAACTCAACAGCCAAACAAACACACCCCTCCCTTCAGTGCTCCTTCAGAAGCTCCGGCCCCCAAATTCATGCATGCTCATTGCTAATGCTGTGTGATCGTAACAGTGTTGTGTGGATCGGTCCGATCCACTTTGTTTATTTTCCCATTTACAGAGACAGGGCTGTGTACAAACACCAGATTTTATTTCAGCGCACACACAGGACAGACAGCTAGCGGACGAGATATTCACGGAATTTGACGCAAAGTGTAATTAAAATTACACACTCTACCTTTAACTTTCACATTCTTCTTCTTGTGTTTTTGGTGATTCATAGTCTTCATTCATATCGCCCCCTACTGGGCATGGAGAAGAATTTATAGCAAAAATGTTGACTTGAATATTGATCTGTTTCTCACCCACACCTATCATAACACTTTTGAAGTCTTGAATTTATCCACTGGAGTCATACGGATTATTTTTATGCTGCCTTTATGTGCTTTTTGGAGCATCACAATTTTGGCACCCATTCACTTGCAATGTATAGACCTACAGAGCTGAAATATTTTTCTAAAAATCTTAATTTGTGTTCTGCTGAAGAAAGAAAGTCATACACATCTGGGATGGCATGAGGGCGAGTAAATGATAAGAGAATTTTCATTTTGGGGTGAACTATCCCTTTAAGTAGTACATGGGGGGCCACATTGTACTCCATTTGAGATATAATGTTCCACATTGATTTAGCTCTTGTATCTTTTCAGCCCATAAATAGTTGTGTTCTCATTCTAATGCATGATGTACCATTTTCTGAAGTGTATGTGTGACTGATGGGACTATACTGCCTGAAGTATTGCTCAACAAATGTTGATACTTTTTTATCAGGCATTAGAAAAAAACATGATAAAGGCTAAGCATAATTATAAAATATTTGATCATCTCTACTTTCCTGGTAATTTATTATACAAATAAACACACTCTACATCAGGGGTCGGTATTATAAAAAATAAAAAAATAACAATGTTATTAATAAATATTATTATTATTAAAATGTCACTGTTTTATTATTTTACATTAATAGTTCTAAAGCTACTCAGGTTATTCAGCCAAAAGTAGTGAGTGGTTTTCTCGTTTTCTTGTTACTGTTGTTTGATTAATAGCCTTTTAATGACATGCAGTGACAGTGGTCTATTCGGGAACACTTCAAGTCCAACATTTTGATCCAAATAAGTTTTTTTGTTCCACTGTTTACGTTCCCTTTAGACATAACCACTGTGTTTATATTAATGCCTCACCAAGACAGGCATTGGTAGAATTATTAAGTGTATTTGATCGTTTAGGTGCATACCCGCATTAGCGCTCTCAGAACACACACACATGTAAAGCACAGCGCACAAACATTAGCCGCCTGTCAGTCAAACAGCACACTGCTACAGACGCCATGAAATAAAAAGTCAATATTTTATATTTCATCTAGATCAACCAACCAGACCAGTGGTTGGCTTGCTACCATGATCGATGTAATGAACAACCTGGCCTAGATGTAGAACATAGGCTAGGTATAGAAAATTACTCAAAAGTTTATCATCGATATGGAGTACTTCTCTTTTTTTCTGATAAACATCAAGATCGTTTTATCTTAGCCCTATTGACAACATTGCGTTAATCTCTCATAGCAACCCAATAATCTCAGTGATAGATATTTAAATTACAGGCTAAGTTATAGACACATAGAATCTTGTAAGCAGATATATGAAATTTACCTCGATATGTTTCTTCAAATTAGAGGCAGAATTAATGCTGATATCTGGTTTGAGCAAGCTAAACTCACATGACACGATCAAGCAATTGGCCTTTTTCACTGCAAAGAGCATTTTCAGGTGTTGAACCGCTGTTTGAGGCATAGTCCACATCCATAACCGTTGGCGCCCGATCTACAGCTGCAGTTTAAGTTTTGTTACGTGTGATTTGATTTGGTTTGATTTGACGGGAGTCACGAGACTCTCCCTAGCCAATCACATTGATGTATAAAAATAAAATCAGGACAGGAAAGTAGTGAACACAGACGGAGGTAAAATAGCGCAGTAAAAGTACACTTAAAATGTACTCAAGTAAAAGTAAAAGTATAAAAAAATGTAAATACTTAAAGTACAATTCCAAGGAAAACTCCTTAATTACAGTAATGTGAGTTTTTGTAATTTGTTACTTTGCACCCCTGTTAGAAGGTAATGTATTGTTTATTTCCATATTACTGAATACAAGCCTATTATTGGCCTACAGACCACAGCAATCAGTTTTGCAATTGAATTCTTCAATCTGTCTGAGACAGATTTCTTATAAGGGCTTGTCTAAGGATGTATCAGTGTAGACATACAGTATGTCAGATGGATGATTTTGGATCGTCTCACTTTGGTTGCGTCACAATATAAAGAAAGTTTTTAGGTTGCTGTGTCAAGTTAAACATAAGTTTCAAACTTAGAAAAACACATTTGAAGCATCCTGCATTCGGAATTGCGCTCCGTCCAGCTGTGTTTGAATGCAAGAATGCGTTTTCAGCTTGTATTGCTGCTAATGTCAAGCAAGCTTGAATGTGTTCTCTGCACTGCTACGTGTTGCCTATTGAGCTGGAGTTTTGCTAACTGCCTCCTGTTGAAAGCAGGCAGTACTTTAAGCTTGAATTGTTCTGATGGTAGGAATATTCCTTTTTACTGTCTGGGGACATGAGTAATTGCGTTCATTTTTTAACACTTTTTTAAAATAATGAATCACACTGAATTAACGTGTTAAATCAACAGCACTTGTAATAAATAGCTCCGCCTCTGAAATTTCTTACCTTTTCGGATGACGTCATATAGGCCGCAATGGGAAAAATAAAAATTAGACCAACAGCCAGATAGCTATTTAGTAGTGCTCTTGATTTAATGCATTAATTCAGTGTGATTAATTATGTAAAAAATGATGTGTTAAAAAATATACGCAATTAATCATGTCCCCGGACCCTAATAAGGAATATTCCTGCCATCGGAGCAATTCAAGCTTGCTTTGAAGTACCACCTGTTTTCTCCATCATTTAATTAATTCGATTCAAATTTTTAATTGATTGACAGCACTACTATTTAGGCTTTGTTTTAGGCTAGACTTTTGAAGGTAATACAGCCTGGTCAAAATCTTATTTATAGGCAACACAGTGTTTGATGCTTTGACTTGAAAAAGAAGCATTACCACTGAGATACATCAAGAGGCTCTCATGGGAGCATCCATGTCCTGGTCAAAAAGCCTCCTCTAAGGTGGGTGGTATGGAGTGCCCATTTTTCCATATGGATAAAATCATATCCTGGCATATTTTGTTTTGTTGTTAAATATCTGTTGCACTTTGGAATATGTCACATTATGGAGGTAAAATGGGTTGCTAATGCCATTTTATGTTGACCATAAAATTGAAATGTGTAATTTCTGCGCCACTAGTGGCACCAAACTAAAATGTATGAACCTAAAATGCAGAGAAAACTATGAATAACCCATTTGTAGTTTGATTCCCCGAAAAGGTATAAACACTGTAGTGTTATCAAAACATTGCTCTGTTCGTTTGAGCAGCCCAACCAGCAACATCTGCTAAACCAAATGTGGGGCAGGACAATCTCTTTGTCCGTCCAATAGCAAGCAGGGTGAGAGTTCTGGAAAACAGTAATTTTTTGGCAATTCTGTTTAGTGATGCTGCTGGCGCAGAAATTACACATTTTACCTTAAAGCCATACACTTGCATGTCTTTTCTTTTAAGTTGTTAGATTTCTTTAAAATCCTCAAAACCATTCCAAGAGACACGCAAAAACCCACACGTTAAATCTTAGGTCAATTAGAATACTTGTACTTTTTTCCATTAACAGAGAATGATTTCCTTTATTGTGCTCTGATGCATTCTATATGCACATTACACACACACTTACCCCCTAACCAAAGCTTTTGTTATGTATATTAAGGCCATTATGTAGTTGTGAAAAATGTGAAATGAGGGAGGCAGGAAGTACCGAGAGCTCCAAGGCATTAATATTCTTCCAACATCACAGATATTTCCCTGGAGGGCCCCCTTTAGGCCACACTGTTATTACCATGTCGCTCTATTATCTCCAGCTGTACTTGATATTAAGACAATAATGGAGACAGTGGGATTACAGGCAGATGACAGGAGAATGTAAAAGCGATTCGGAGAGACATGGCACGAAGGGTTGGAAACCGAAAGGATGATGTGATCTGTACAAGGGCCTCATCAGATAAAGACTCAGAATGAGATCTTTGCACCAGAGCTTGTAATTTTTCTTTTCTTTCTTACAAATGAATGAACCAATCTAAGAATTTGCGTTGGTGGATGAATATGATTTGTTTCCTATCTGTCACTCACTCGACGTTGTGTCGATGTAGTGACACTAGGGGTCGCCCTTGGGAGCCCCAAACGCTCTGATCTTTGAGAAAAGGCCAATGGGAATTGGTGAGTGGAATTTGCATGCCACTCACCCAGACATACGGGTATAAAAGGAGCTGGCTTGCAACCACTCATTCAGATTTTTTCATCGGAGCCGAGCGGTTCAAGCTGAATTCCTCCGCCGATCCATTCACCTCGAAAGCTGTTGGATTTATTGCACCGGTGGTGTGCAGAGAATGCCCCTGGGCGCTTCAGCAGCTAAAAGAGTATATATTCTTCCTAATAAAAGAATACATTTTCCTACTAAAAGAGTGGCACAGATGGAGAGTCTTTTTAAAGATACCTTTCCGTCTGTGTATAATTCCTGGTTGCGGTCACTGGTTGTGATCTCTCCACTTCGGACGGCCACAATCGCTGTCTCCCTACAGGTATGAGACCGCGGCGGGTAGCACTGGGGGCGATTTGGGGACATCAATGGGAGCTTCTCCTCCGGGAAACCCCCCACGGATCTCCCATTCCCCAGTACGCTCGTGTGCCCTGGTCGAGTTCTGGGATGAGACCGCCGGCTCGTCTCAGGGCGAGTTTGCGATCTCATTCGGAGAGCGGGCTCGTCCAGTCTGACGCCGAGGACTCAACTAGGCTCCCACCCTCAGGTGCGGTCACCCAGTCGCAGGCTGACATGGAGCTGGCGGCCATGCTTGCCCGGGTGGCTGAAAGCGTCGGGCTGGAGCTCAGAAACAACTGGTTCCTGGGCTCAGAGCGCCGCTCACGGCCGCGCCCCACCCCGGTTCCTTTCTTCCCAGAGTGCATGATGAGCTCACGAGATCATGGCGGGCACCTTTCACTGCCCGGACCCAAATTATGGGCTCCTCCACTCTCACTACCCTCGACGGTGGGGCTGCCAGGGGGTACTCAGCGATTCCCCAGGTGGATAAGGCGGTTGCGGTGCACTTGTGCCCGCAAAACGCCGCCACCTGGTGGAACCATCGAAGACTCCCATCCAGAGCCTGTAGGCTTATGTTGTCACTGGCGACTAAGGCCTACGGTGCCACTGGACAGGCCACCTCCGCCCTGCATGCCATGGCTCTCCTGCAAGTGCACCAAGCCAAGGTGCTGAAAGAACTGCACAAGGGTAGTTCTGACCCGGGATTGATGCAGGAGGAAGGTCACAGCACGGTCTCTCGGGCAGGTAGTGTCCACCCTGGTGGTCCAAGAGCACCACCTTTGGTCAACCTGGTCGAGATGAAGGAGGTTGACAAGGTATGATTCCTTGACGCCCCAATCTCCCAGGTTGGCCTATACGAAAATTTAGTGAAATTTTAAAGTACAACACACATTCTGTTCCTAACTGTTTACATCAGTCTGGATTGCTTGAGTTAGCATGCCATCTCACTTTTAATATTTGTATCAAAATTCTGGATAGTCTAACCTCATATGTAGATTTGTATATACTAATGTTGGTCAATAAACAACACATAAGATAATGAAGCACAGACTTTATTCACACCACCAGAATACAATGTAAACATTAGTCATAAACACTGCCTTGATTGCTTTCGCTTTTTGTGTGTTCTTCATGAGTTAAAAGCAGCTCTTACATTCATACAGACGTGATCATCACAGACGTTTTGTTATTAATCAGACCACAAAACAACACAAAAACATTTGAAACTTCTGAATGAGAGATGTTTACGTTGATGTACTACTGAGATTGACCGGTGTTATGGATCAACTGGGGATTGTGTGTTATCTGGGCATGTATGTGTGCACCTGAATAATTTTAATACCTTTTCAGCAGATTCGTTCAATGTGAATTGCCAAGGAGGAAAGAAAAGACATTCTGCACATTATTAAAAATGTTAGCTATATATATTTACTGCTATATATGTATAGTATAATGTATATATTAATTAATTAATTTAAAATTACTTTTGAGCTGTTTCCATCGCTTTGCGATTGTCCAAGAGAGAGATGGATTACATCGACGATCATTTGCTCTTCCTTGCATTCCCGGATGTCATCCTCAAATTTTGCCACCTGAATTTTTCAACCCCTATTCAACAACCTGAATATTGATACCTGAATTTCATGATCTGAAATCCACCACTTGAATAATAAAAACTTGACTTTCACAACCTGATTTTTATTTATTTATTTATTTATTTATTTATTTATTTATTTATTTTTAGGTGAATTCACACAAAATATTTTCAAATATTTAAAATTAACAGCAAATATTTTTGATGACATCAAATTACACTCAGTCATTTTCAAGATTGTGAATTCGGAGGCTTTTTCAAATTCAAGTTCTGGTGATATAAAAATGATGCCATAGTTACCACTGCATCTTCTGTGCTATGATTCCGCTTACATGGTAAATATCCAGTTTGCCACCTACAGACCTCGTGAGCTGTTGTTCCACAATTATTTCTAAGGTTTTAATAACAATAGGAGTTAAGGCTACATAACGATAATCACTAGGTTCCTTAGGACCAGGGCTGGGAGGGTTACTTTTGAAATGTATTCCACTAAAGATTACAGAATACATGCTGTAAAATGTAATTTGTAATGTATTCCGTTAGATTACACAAAGTCAGTAACATATTCTAAATACTTTGGATTACTTCTTCAGCAGTGGTAGATTTTTTCACTTGTTTTGACTATAAAAACTCTGCCAGTACAGTAAGACAAAATACACATGTTAAAAATACTTTCTCTGAAAAACCTAAATATCTTATGCAGTGGTGTTTCTAAAACAAGATAAATCAAATTGATCTTGTTTTATGGATTTTTTTTATATTTTTACAGGAAAACAATACAAAAATTATTATCAAGAATACGATTTTTGCCCTAATATCAAAGGTCTTACTAGAAAAAATAAATTATGATCCAACATGAACTTTCTTAATAAAAAATATGATCATGCCTGGTAACATGTGCATGTAAAATGGCTAGAAATAGCATTTTAGCTTAGCGTAAAGCTGACAATTTACACAAGGTTTATTTCCATTTCTTCTGCTCCAAACTTACTTCAAACTTACTTCTCTGTCTGCTCGTATGAATGTAACACATCATAAGAAAGTGTTTCACCACTGTTCAAATGCACTTTGGATCGCATCATTTATATGTATAAATGTTTTCCATCTGAAAGGACTAAATATTAAATGAAACAAATGACAATAAAATGCAAAGTAATCTCTTCAGTAGTCAAAATACTTTTTGAATGTAACTGTATTCTAATTACCAATCATTTAAATTGTAACTGTAGTGGAATACAGATATTTTGTATTTTAAATACGTAATCCCGTTACATTTTTTTCCATTACTCCCCAACCCTGCTTAGGACATACTTTCTTTGGAAGAGGTATTATATGTGAGGTCTTCCACATTTCAGGAATTATGTGAGTGTCTATTGAACACTGAAACATAGGTTGCCACACAGGCGCAAGCTCAGCTGTACATGTTTTCAGAATAAATGCACTGAGGTTATCCAGTCCTGTAGCCTTCCTCTGATTTAGATTTTTAAAAATACTCCTCACCTGCTCAACAGAAACATAAATTCTATTCGACTGCCCAGGTACAACTGAATTAAGGAAGCTAACAACATGATCTGAATTATTCCCTTTATCAAACCTAGAGAAAATTGTATTCAATTGATTTGCAAACTCTACCTCGTTATCTGCCACTAACACTTTCCGAGTGGTTGATAGTCCAGTTATCCCCTTCATAGTGTCCCATAAGTGTTTTGTATTGTTGTTTTTAAAAGCCTTTTCCAATTGTAGCTTGTAACTCTTTGCATCTTTTAATTTCCCCTTTAAGTCTTTTTCTAAACGCTATAATTCTATTATGTCCTTGATCTTGAAAGCAATATTCCTCAAATTCATAACATGCTTAACATCCTTAGTTATATACATCTTATTATTTGGATAGATTTTTATCTCCTTGGTTGGTATCACTGACTGCACACAAAACCCTATGTAGTCTGTTATTACTGTTGATATTTCATCCAAGGAGCCATGATGAAACTCCTCCCACACAGTACAATCAAAACATGCTTTAAGTTCTTCTATACTGTCAGTACACTAATCCTGTAGTTGAGTAAATGTACAGATACCCTGATGAAATATTACTCCAGTAAAAGTAAAATGACTCCTCTTTAATTTCCACTTGAGTAAAAGTACAAAAAGAACTTGCTTTCAAAGTATCAAAAGTAAAAATAAAATAAACAAAGTATAGATTACTGGTCTATAAAAGGAATAGTTTACCCCAAAAATGAAAATTCTCTCATCATTTACTTACCCTCATGCCATCCCAGATGTGTATGACTTTCTATCTTCTGCAGAACACAAACAAAGATTTTTCAAAGATTATCTCCACTCTGTAGATCCATACAATGCAAGTGACCAGAACTTTGAAGCTCAAAAAGCACATAAAGGCATCTTAAAAGTAATTCATACGACTCCAGTGGTTTAATCCATGTCTTCAGAAACAATATGATAGGTGTGGGTGAGAAACAGATCAATATTTACATAATAGGCTGCATAATTGCAGAATCACACGGTGACATCTTACCCCATATAGTGTGACAACTAACCCTGCTAGGTCAGCTTGTGTTTAATTAATTTAACCTTTGTAATGGCCGATGACGCTAAACAGATGAGAATGTAGATTGCAAGGAAGCCAGCCAAATCTGGCTTCATGGTTTAACCTAGCTAATAATTTTATGATTTGATCATTCCTGACACAGAGATTAATATATTTTCTTTGTCGGAACGACCCACCCCTCCCTCTCGTCATTGTCACCCTGCCTCTTAGGGCCATGTTTCAGCCAGGCTCACAATGGGAGTGGGCTGGAGAGAAGAGAGATGCAACTTTATGAGCCTCGTTGTGACAGCAATTGGTGAGGCACTCCTAATGTAATACAGCCTCATCAACGCTGCCATAAAAACGTAGAGTGCCACTCCTCGGGAAGCCTGCTTCTACCTCCTTGAGTGCACACACTGGAGTCCTTCACAAGAACAGGAGCAGAGCGGGAAAGGTACCGGCCGAATTAAATGCATGCCAGACCTGCACCCTCGGACCCCCCTGGCACGAGTTAGATGTGACGCCGGGGGAATTGGAGCACACGCAGTGGCCGACAGGCATGGATGCCGAGCCGCTTTCCCCTCACACTCGCTGCAGCCCTTGGGAAGACAAGCCACCTCTCGTACCACGGGTCACAGAGGGGAGCGCGTGCGGCTGTCGGACCCCGCCCATGTCCTGGCCCAATCCTGTGGACACTACCCCTTAATTCACAATGCCCCCTTCACTGCGAGGATGCCATATTCCCCTTTATTTTAGACACTAATTCCACATGGACACTTTATGAACATTTTGTTTATTGTTATATTCAATAAATGCCTCTCCGAGGCCTGACCTCACACCCACTGTGTCTGTCTCTTGTTCACCCCGCCACATATCTTAGACATCTAAAAATGAATAGGCCTAATAAGCTAAACTATGCTTGGCTCTTTACACATTTACAGCTCTCCTGCAAACTAATTTGCATTGGCAAGAGTGCATTTATGAGATAACTGCTAGCTACTAAGTACATTCATGGTAGTTTTATTAATAGTAAAAAGTAAGTAAAGTAAGATATTATGCTTTTGAATGTAGTGAAGTAAAAATATACTAAAATAAAAATAATCTGCTAAAGTACAGTTCCTTGAAAAATGTACTTAAGTACAGTAACAAAGTAAAAATACTTTGTTACTGTCCACCACTGAGAATTTGGAACAAATGAGGGTGAGCAATTGATGACATAATTTTAATTGTGAAACACAACCCACTTTACTCACCCAGATATGTCCCATGGCAAACAGAGCCAGTAGTAGGATTTGATGTAGTTCCACCCAAATTGAGTGAGATTAGGCATGTGGTAGAAAAAGCCAGGGCAACTTCAGCCCCGGGTCCAAATGGGATACAGTATAGGTTGTATAAGTGCCTGACAGTTCTTAAATTGTTATGGAGACTACTGAGAGTTGCCTGGAAGAAGCAGTGCATACCCTTGGAATGGTGAAGGGCAGTGGCCATCTTTATTCCCAAAGAACAGGAATCCACCAACATTTGTCAGTTTAGGAGTATTGCTCTACTGAATATGGAGAGAAAGAATTTATTTTCTGTGGTAGCAAGGAGGATGTCTGACTACCTCCTAAAAAATGGATACATAGACACAAGTTGCCAGAAGGTAGGCATACTTGATCTTCCAGGGTGTGTGGAGCATGCTTCAATAATATGATCCAGTCTGCCAAGAGAGACAAGAAAGGCCTCCATGTAGTTTGGCTGGACCTGGCAAATGCCTATGGATACATTCCACACCAGCTCATCAGCTATGCACTGAAGTTTTTCCATATACCAGAGTGTATTAGAAGTTTGGTAGATGGTTACTATGGAGATCTGAAAATATGTCATAAAACACAAGAGTACACAACTGGTTGGCAGCAACTGGAAAAAGGAATTGCGATGGGATGTTCAATTTTTCCCATCCTGTTCACAGCAGCATTCGAGATCATCCTAATTGGTGCCAGACAGATGGTCCTAAGGAATCCATGCACAGTCTAGAGTAAGACTGCCAGCACTGTGCAGCTATATGGATGATGTCATACGCATCCTACAGACTGCTACATGTACGAACAAACTCTGGAAAAGGCTGGAAGAGCTTTTGGCATGTGCCAAGATGAAGAAAAGCCAACAAAATCACATAGCCTTTCCATTCGTAGGGAGGGTAGAAGTGACCAGATATTGTTTGAGGTGGATAGGGAAAGAATCCAGGATAGAGAATACACAGTAGATCTTTCAGATAAACAAATGGCAGGGTTGGTTCTGAAACAGCTGAAAGAGGGCTTGGATAAGATAGACCATTGTCATCTTCCAGGCAAATACAAGGTCTGATGTTACCAATTTACATTGTATCATCGCCTGGTGTGGCCGCTAAAAATGTGTGAGATCACTGCAGCGGTAGTGGCAAGTATGGGTCCCAAGGTCAACAGTTACATCAGGAAGTGGCTGGGTTTACTCCATTGTCTTCCAGATGTAGTTTGGAAGAAATGCCTTGCAACTGCCACTAAAGTCCCCACTCTGTGCTACAAGCAGGAGAAGACCAGGCTGTTCTTTAAATGACAAAGCAGGCTGTGAGGGCTGGTCAAGCCCAGGTTCAAACAGGCCTTGCTTGGAAGGCAGAGGAGGTTATAAATAGGGTGGTTTCAAGACTGAAGCTACAAGAGATTATTGGAAGAACCCAATCAGGAAGAGCAGGCCTGGGATAGGGGATGGCTCCCAAACTGTGGTCAGCAGCCTCTAAAAAACAGGAAAGCGATGGTACTGACAGATGTATCTAGGATGGAAGAGGAAGGGTATATGATTAGAGCAGTCAGCCAGCAGCAGCAAAGACGCAGGACAGTATGGGATGGCACATCTGATAGAGATTTAGGATGGGCTGACCTGTGGAGGGTACCCCAGGCCAGGCTAAGTTTTATAATAAGATCCACCAATGATACTCTTCCAAGCCCTAGAAATTTGTCTCTGTTATATGGCAAAGAGGAGATTTGTTTTTGGATGGAGGGCTACCACTTATCCTTTGCAGGTCAGGTGTCGAGGATTAATGGGAAGATCAATGCAGTATCTATTGAAGGACATCTGTATCATTGGATCAGCATTGAAGAAGTCTCTGAAGGAAATGGCAGAGGAAGCTGACAAAGGGAGTTTCTGGTTATGGTTAAGAAGGAAGGACGAAAAGTGGGGTATGCAGAAGTTAAAAGTAGGATATGGAACATTTGTGATTTGTGGTGAGGTAGTATGTGGGAGAGGGAAAGGGGTGGGGAGGAATTTTTTTCCGCTGGCCCACTCTGTCCTTATCCGAGGGTTTCTGGAAAGGGATTGAGAGGGGGAGAAAACCATGACAAGCAAGGTGGTGGAGGGGCGGATAACGCAGTCTCGTGGCAAGCCTCTAACAATGTTCTCCTACTTAATCTGTTGGGGTGTAAACTGTTTAGTATAAGGATAGGCATTGGAGGGTGGTAGACTTAATCTGATAGCTAGTCTTTTCTAACAGAGAAGATGCCTTGGATGTAGGGAAGGGCTGCTTGGGGCATATAGAACCCTGGCTGCATGGTATGACCTGTTAAGGAAGAAGGTCTTGATGGGAATGCAAGAACTAGAAGCAATGGAAAGGATCCGGTGTCCAGCTGTGGGGGGTGGCAGAGAGACATCCCTGACCGCTACTCCACCATCATGAGATGTTCAGGATGAATGGTGCGAAAAATTTGTGACGGTGGCTCCAGGCTGATGACCCTGTAGCTGGGCGACTGAAGGGCACTGGTGGAGGTGCGGCAGGCAATAATGCCCAGCAGGCTAGACAGCTACCTGTGCATCTAATTGGGTAAACTATATATTTAAGCAGAGGGAGAGGGATGATAGGCAAATTTTGATTAAGAAACATGACATATTTGAGAAAACCTGGAGGAAAATGACGAATCACGGCCTATTTTAAGCAATTTACGATAATTTAAGTTCCTGGAATCATTATGTTTGTAATTTATAAAAAATTACAACATGGAGATTAATACAGAGATTAGAAGACATTTACTGATGTTGTTAATGAGGCATTTTCACATTCAGTACTCTAATACTGTCTGTTTTCTTCAGATTGTGCCAGAACATTAACTTAATGATTGTTGGCCATTGGTTAAGGGTAAGGATGTCTGTTTTCTGTCCACCTCTCATTTGTTTATGTTAAAAATTTAGGTTAAGGAGGTACGTTTTACTCATTAAAATCTCCATCTAATTTTCACCTTAAAACCTTATCTGATTACAACACCATTTCACTTTTTTTGGTTCCTGCTGGACATTTCACTGGTGAACTGCAGCGAAATGTGAATTGAAGCATTTAATTTAATAATTTCAAGCCAAAAAGAACAAAAAGCACCATCAAATTAAAATTAAAACAGTCATAAAATTAAAAGTCATATGAACTACTTTTATGGTGCTTTTGTGGTTATTTTGGAACTTGACAGCACGAGTCCCCATTCACATTCAATTTATGGACATGATGACAGAATCTTCATTTTTGGGTGAACTATTACTTTAATAGTTAAAACACAGAACCTCATGTTCTGTTGGAATGAGCCATTAGCAGCAGCTGGCTCCCATCAGCACCACAAATTCTAGCCTATTCCTTCAATGCTCACTGACACAGCCAGGTCCAAAATAAACAACTTAACTCTTAACTTCATTTCTCGCTTCTGTCCAGTGCTTATCAAAGGCTAATTGCTGCAGCAGAGTCAGGCAGGCCGATCCTAATGGGAACAGCAGAGGAGAGATGCAGGCATGTGTTTCAGGCTCCACTCAGGAAAACGGGAAAAGGGGCAAGCTTCCAGCTTCAGACACTCTCGCTAGGAGTAAATCAGAGCCTAATGAGATAAAATGCCCATGCTCAAGGTTGTTTTCCAGCCAAGTATGGGAAGAGCTGCTTACCTCTTTTAGTAATTTTCTTCTAACCTGACCACCCCCTGCTTAAACCCCTCCTCTGTGCTGAGCTATAGGGTTGTTTTTCCAACTGAAACAGAATAAAGCACCATTAATAGGTGGAAAACACACATGTAATAGTTTTAACCTGTTGGCAAGTTGGAGACGTTCAATAAGAGGGGGATTTTACACGATAAATGTTTTTTTTTTTTTTGTCAAACGATTCATAAAGCATAGAACAATAAACAAAACAACGTTTGATGCAATCTATAAAGCCTAATCAATAATATGATAAACAAAAGAATTTAAAGCTATATGAAGCAATATCAAGACAACATAATTTTTTTTTCTTAATTTGACATTTTTCAGAATGAAACGGTATTCACAAAGAAATACATTTTAGTGATTTTATCCATCAGGAATTGATTGGATTGTGAAAACTAAATTTTATTGCTAGAATTAAAATAACAGTGCTTCGTGATGTCAGGCAAAAAGGAAAGTTGTTTCCGAATCAGAGCAAGTTATTAATATAAATGAAAAACTATGAGGACAAACTCTTGTTTTGGAATAACGTGCACTGATGAATTGTGCAAAATAAGACCATATAATTATGGTCTGATAAGAATAAATAATTTTGATTTCATGTTGAAATTTATTTTACTTTGACTTCTGGGAACACAATTACAGTTATTGATGACGAATAAGAATCAGTGAGTCAATTAAATGAACCGTCTGAACGAAGCAATTTCCAATGCTACTGTTCAAAAGCAGAATTGTGATCATGTAATTCAATGAATTCCCAGTATATTACATTTTTGTGCCAATTGCATTGGCATTGGTTTTCTCTTGATTGGCACTTGAACATAAAGATTCATATTTGATACTGTGTTATTTTAAGTAAAAACAACATTTTAATATTTGTGATTCCACTTTCAAACCAGACAAAACACTCTCACAAAGGCAGAGATGTGCGCGTGGATAGGTGTGAGTGATTTACATCAAAAGAAAGCTTTTCATATTTGGCAAGGCACTCACACAAAAATGTTAATGCATGTTGTCATGGTGATCTTAAAGGGCTACAACATTAGGCCAAAAATCCAATGCAGAAAATAAACAAAAGTAAAGGCTTTTTATAAATGCACCGTGTATTCATTTACACACAAAATGTATCATAATCATAGTCATTTGCACCTATTTTACTCTTGCAGCATAATATGAAGTCTAAATCTTATAAAATGATGTGGTTTATAAAATCAAAGAGCTTGGCATTGAAAAGGGGAATGCATTTCAGGGTGCCAAGGTCAATTTTTCAAATCAAATCAACGACAACATTCTGCACTCTCCATCCTGACCTACATTATCTGTTTAAAACACACAGGTACAACCTACAGCTTTTAGTTAGCTCAATTGGCTTCTTAAGTGTTCTGGACTCTTTCTCACAAATGGCACATCACAGCCATAAAGAGAGAGAGAGGGAGAGAGAGTGCATGGGAGAGTGATCTTTTAGTCTACAAGGAATGCTGTCAAGCAAGAGGCTGTCCCTGAATCCATTAAAAGCATTAGGCCCCATCACCAACAAACCCATCTTAAGACATCCTCAGCTTCAAGTGCTATGACGATATTACTGCAGAACCGCAATTTCTGTCTGTGGGACATTAACCGTGTATATCAGAGTGTGTGGTATAGATTAACAGGAGTCCATCAGCCCACCATTGTCAGGAGGGAGGATGACGCTAATGCATTTACCCTCCGAAGAAATAAACAAAAGCATTTATGTTCATACAAAGAGAACTTGGTGCTTCTAATATGTGCTACTCTAGGACTTCTCAAACTACAATCTATTCATTATTATGTTGGCTTGCTTAACAGAGTGAACATTCTGTTAATGTACCAACTTGGGTAAGGATGTCTTTTATTTATTTATTTATTAATTTTTTCTCAAAATATAGGGTGACCATATTGTGGTTATCCAAAAAGATAATATATTTAACAAATTATATTTATTGTAACATTTATATATTTAAAAACGTATAATATTTTTCAACATTCGAAATGTGTTAATCTAAAAAAAAAAAATGTTTTAAATTAATAAAAAAATGGATGTACACGCTTGTTTCTGATCTGTGTTTTGTTTTTGTATTTTCAGAATTTTTTAGCATTGAAGTACCATCTTTACAGGTCAAGTACAGAAGTTGCACTACAAATATCAGAGGAAGGGGTTGTAAAATGTTAATCATGGTCTATTTTATCCATCCTATTAGTTTACGTTTCCCTGATAAATAGTATATTTCAAAGTCAACATTTTTGTCGCAACTTACTTGCGTATGCAGAAAGCAAGCGGGCGGGAGAGAAAGAGATTTTTATTTTTTTTTTATTTCAAAGACTGCACACTTAGGGTGCTTCTCAAATGAAAGGCTGCAGCCTAGTAAGGCTGTGTCCTTCCTAGAGCAGTCCTTCTGAGGCTGTAGGCTAGACTTCTCCTCAGCACTCAATGCTAGAATGAGACAATCTATTAAGTGTGCATGACGAAGCATAAGCTTAGAACCATGTGATATGTTACTTTGTTTAGAAAACCCTTCAGAAATACTTCAGAAAACGAGAAATATGTCCTTAGTATGCTTCTAGTTCTTGCATTCCCATCAAGACCTTCCTCCTTAACAGGTCATGCCATGCAGCCAGGGTTCTATACGCCCCAAGCAGCCCTTCCCTACGTCCAAGGCCTCTTCTCTGTTAGAAAAGACTAGCTATCAGATTAAGTCTACCACCTTCCAATGCCTATCCTTAATTATTTTAGCAAAATGTTTTATTCACAAAGCTAGTCACTCAAAAAAGCCTTTATATAATACATTTTGCAACACTGATCTTAGAATTTATATTTAAACCCTTTCAAATATGAAAAAAAAAAAAACAGAACCCTAGACTTGTAAAAACAATAAAACTTTTAAAGCTTTTCAAATTCATGTAATTTCCCTTTTATTCATTTTATTTAATTTGTTTTTTTTTTTTTTGTTTTTTTTTTGCTTTCTATCTTCTAATTTGTTGTATTGTCTAAACTATTTGCATTTTACATTTTTCTACATATTGTCGGTGCAAATGTGAATAAAACCTTGAAGAGAGAAAGAAAAAAGTAAGCAACGTCATAAAGGTTTCCACCTCTGCGGTCACACAACACATTTTCCACCCTTTTTTTAAATAATTTGGGACATGTGCAAAGGATTGTGGGTGATTGAAGGCCACAAAGGATACACCCAATGTGGAGCTGTCAAACTCAGTTCCTGGAGGGCCGCAGCCCTGCAGAGTTTAGTTCCAGCCCTGCTCCAAAATGCCTTGTAATCTTCAAGCACTCCTGAAGACCTTGATTAGCTGCTTCAGGTGTGTTTAATTAGGGTTAGAGCTAAACTCTGCTGGACTGCGGCCCTCCAGGAACCGAGTTTGACACCCCTGCTCCAATATATGGCAAAGAAGGCTGTGAAACAAGGCTGCCTTCCAAGTGTCCTCACAACTGAGACGGCCTTCGACGGTGCTTGATGACGTGGCAGCCGAGACATCCAGCCTAACGAGGCTGCAGCCAAGCACCCTTAGTCTGCTGCTCTCTGTCAGAATAATCACGTAAGGACACGTGAACATGAAAACTGGTGCGGAATATCAAATACACAGAATGTATGAGAGTCCTAACTGCACGTCAATATGAAGAAAGCCATATCCCAGACATTTATTGCCAATTTTGAAATCTCGCACAGAAGCGTTGCGTTTTTAGGCATTGCGTGTCAAATTGAAGGAATATTCCGGCTTCAATACAAATTAAGCTTTTGTTGATTACTATTGATGATTACTACAAAAAAAAAAAAATTTCAACTCGTCCCTCGTTTATTTAAAAATCATGGTTACGGGGGGCCTGGGTAGCTCAGCGAGTATTGACGCTGACTACCACCCCTGGAGTCACAAGTTCAAATCCAGGGTGTGCTGAGTGACTCCAGCCAGGTCTCTTAAGCAACCAAATTGACCTGGTTGCTAGGGAGGGTAGAGTCACATGGGGTAACCTCCTTAAGGTCGGGATTTGTGGTTCTCGCTCTCAATGGGGCGCGTGGTAAGTTGTGCGTGGATCGCGGAGAGTAGCATGAGTCTCCGCATGCTGTGAGTTTCCGTGGTGTCATGCACAACGAGCCACATGATAAGATGCGCGGATTGACAGTCTCAGAAGCGGAGGCAACTGAGACTTGTCCTCTGCCACACAGATTGAGGTGAGTAACCGCACCGCCACGAGGACCTATTAAGTAGTGGGAATTGGGCATTCCAAATTGGGGAGAAAATGGGATATAAAAAACAAACACACACACACACACACACACACACACACACAAAAAAAAAAAAACATTATGGTAAAGTTCAGTAGAACGGGACATATTCAAGTTCATATTGTTTAAATCACTCAAAGCACTCTATGCATTTAACACATGCTTAAACACTCACAGTATTTTATGCATTTCTAACCAGGCTTTAAGGACATGTACAACAGTTTAAAACAATAGAATTCTCATTTCACATGTTCTCATTACACGTTTTCACATATAACACGTATTACACATATTTGGAAAACACATTGGGCTATAAATCATTAAATAAGATATGATTAATATCAAATTTGCATGCCCAGTTCTACAAACATCTTGAAACTCCACACATGCAACCCACATGCATCCCCCAAAAACGATCCACAACAAACACCCAACTCCAACACACAAATCTTCTGAACACATATTTAATGCAGTTCACAAGCACCTGTAAAATTTGACATTAACCCAAAGAATTATCAGCCAACGAAGAAAACTGGGAGCTCTCCTGCACAATGCCCAACCCCACTTCCAACCAGCACACATGTCTGTAACACAGCAGGCGTCGCAAAACTATTAAAGGGGCCACGTCCAATTTACAACAAGAGCTAAATCACATGAAATCTCTCCACTTGGCCACATTGAAAAGCCATGTAATTACCATTGTGCATGGCACAATGTCTTCCTGTTTACCTCATCACTGCAGTTTATAAAGTCAGGGCTGTTTAATCTGTCTCAACAAGTATCATACGGGTGTATAACAGAGAATTCTGCATCGAATTTAGATGGATCCACTGGACAGCGTGGCCCAAGCACAGAGCGGGTTCGTCAGTGCTGCACGGGTTAGATAGACCAGTCCCACATTCTGCTTTTACGCTGCGGCCAGCGGATGCGCTGCGTGGTTTAATCAGGTAGCGCCATTTCCTCACATTTTCAAATACTTTTGTACTATAAATTCTTCTCCCTGTCCAGTAGGTGGCGATATGCATGAAGAATGCGAATCGCCAAAAACAAAAGTAGAAGAATGTGAATGTGAAAGTGGAGACTGATAGTAAAAGAGGACTTAAATATTGATCTTTTTCCCACCCACATCTATCATATCGCTTCTGAAGATGTGGACTTAACCACTGGAGTCTTATGGATTACTTTTATGATGCCTTTAAATGCTTTTGGAGCTTCAAAGATTTGGTAACCATCCACTTGCATTGTGAGGACCAACAGAGCTGAAATATTCTTCTAAAATCTTTGTTTGTGTTCAGCAGAAGAAAGTCATACACATCTGGGATATCATGAGGGTGAGTAAATGATGAGAATTTTCATTTTTGGGTGAACTATCCCTTTAACTGAGTAGCACTGCTACTTTTATTTAGTTAGCCTACTTCCCAACGCTGGTTCTAGAAATGTATCAATAAAAAGTGTGAAAAACAAAAGGGTGAATGAAATAATGGCAAGATAGTGTGAGTATAATTAAAACAAATATGAGCATTTTTTGTGGAGATACAGTGAATAGCTGTCGTAATTACACCTTTTTTGTTCAGGTCTGCCAAATGTTCAATTAGTGGCTTAGTATCTCCCAAAATTGATGTCATTGTTCTAACATTATCTTCTAAATTTTAGTACACAAGAAACAGGTGGACAATTGTCTGTGCAAATTACACCTGTGACTAGCTCTTCAAAAAAGCTGCCCACTCTGCAACCAACTTTTCTAATGATTCAGATCTGGTATTATCTGATTTCTTCAAACACACTTCTTTCAAATGACACCTCATGCACATGCGAGAATCTGTCATTCTGATCACAACTTGTCTGTCAATCCCTCAGAAAATTGAAAATGACAGGGCATGTCCATCAATTACATACATAACGACACACCACGCACCCTTTAACCCTCAATGTCAGCTAATTAGTGGTGTTTGCTAAGGCAAGCGTCACTTTTACTTTTGCTCATACTTATGATTAGGGATTTTCAAAACCCTTAACGCTAAGTATTAAACTTCAACACATTACTTGCCCCATAATCCCATAAAATTTGACATGAATGATACTTCAGATTGTGTAGCTTATTGAGGAGAGGTGTTCGATTACTTTTCTAAACAAAATGATTTATGATTTCTGCTTGGCAGATGATAAAACAGGCAAAAAAATTCCAAAGATTTATACCAAAGGAGGAACTCCTGAAGAAGATGTATCTAGGGGTCAGAGTATCTTAAAGGTGGGCTCTTTTTGACACCCTAGAAACCACCTAGCAGTTAGGGATGGGAATTCTGGTTCCGACTCTTCTTAATGATTCTGATTCCTTAACGGTTCCATTAACAATTCACACATTTGAAGATGAAATTTCCAAATTAAGAGATAATTTCAGATTATAACAGAACAGATTAAAAAAAATAAAAAAAACAGAGATAAATGTAATACAATTCTTGCAAAAAGGTGTATTTACATTTACTTTTTAATTACTTTTCAAAGACTGAAGTATAAATGCCATCCAATTAGTGTTCCTACTGTAACTATATAAAAAAGAAAAATTCAGATTCACTTAATAGGTTAATTCAAAAAGAATCGGCTCTTAAGAGTCCTTCGTTCGAGAATCAGACTACACAGGTCATGCCGTGTTTTGTGCTGTAGATTCAAAAGAACCAACTCAAGATCAAGTCATTAGTTTGGGAACCGCACTACGATGGTCTTGGTGTAGATTCTAATGAACCAGCTCATAAGAGTTATTCGTTCAGGAGTCTGACTTAACGGGTTGTGCTGTGTGTTTTGTGCTTTAGATTCAAAAGAAACTACAAATGACAGTCATTCACTTGGGAACTGCACTGCAATGGTCGCGCTGTACATTTTATAGAACCAGTTCATAAGAGACATTCATTCAGGAATCAGACTACACAGGTCATGCTGTGTCTATTGTGATGTAGATTCAAAAGAACCTACTCATTAGAGTCATTCCTTCGGGAACCACACTACAATGGTCGCGCTGTAGATTCTA
The DNA here is from genome assembly GCF_019703515.2 of Myxocyprinus asiaticus. Classification (NCBI taxonomy): domain Eukaryota; kingdom Metazoa; phylum Chordata; class Actinopteri; order Cypriniformes; family Catostomidae; genus Myxocyprinus; species Myxocyprinus asiaticus. Next base: position 29,064,878 of record NC_059387.1, read on the forward strand.
AAGTACCAGCTCATAAGAGTCATTCATTCGGGCATCGAAATACATAGCTCAAGCACTATGTTTTTTTCTGTAGATTCAAAAGAACCGATTAATGAGAGTCATTCCTTCAGGAACCGCACTGCAATGGTCACGCTGTAGATTCTAAAGAACCAGCTCATGAGAGTCATACCATCGGGAATTGGACTACACTGGTCTCTCGGTTCGTTTTGTGTTGTAGATTAAAAAAAAAAAGACTTATAAGAGTTATTCGCTTGGAAACCTCACTACAATGGTCGCACTGTTAATTCTAAAGAACTAGCTCATAAGAGTCATTCGTTTGGGAATCGGACTACACAGGTCATGTTGTGTTTGTAGATTCAAAAGAATTGAGTAATGAAAGTAATTCATTCGGGAACTGCACTACAATGGTCATGCTGTAGATTCTAAAGAACCAGCTCATTAGAGTCATTCGTTTAGGAATAAAGCTCAGAATAAGAACCTTTTCTTGGTTCCTAACCCTACAAGCTATGCCTTAGCAATCACCCAGAACACCTTAGCCACCCTTTAGCAACACACAGCAATGTCCTGTTAACCATCCACAACACTTGAGCATTGTGGTGGTGAGTTTTGCATAAGCAAGAACCATTTATAAGTTCTTTAATTAATTATGGCAATAATCCCTCTTAAATAAAAATAAAATAAAATAAAATAAACTGTTTTTCTGCAACATTCCAAGGAATTTTGCCTGACAATGCCCTGCTTGTGAATGATCTCACAGCTTTAAACCAATTCTGAAAATGTGGTTTATATTTTAGTGTAGTACTCTTCAAAACTGCTCTTTATTTCCTTTTCAACTATGGAATAGTTATTCATCTGAGGTGTATTGTGTCCACAAGCTCCTACTGTGTGTGTATGTGTTTCACAGCTTTGAAAGTGCCACATCACACTGAAAAAAATGTATCTGTTCCCGTCTGCCACAAAGCATCCTCAGCCCGACTTTGAGCTGCTGCCTGGCCATCCCGTGCGATCACGCTGAGGCAGATATTTTTGTCAGATGAGCAGCAGGGGGATCAGGACTGACCGGGACAGATCAGACCCCCTCCCCAGCTGGCTCTGCGGAAAAAGCCCCACTGTGTGACAATAGACCCAGAGCAGGTGGGGCCACGGATGGCTGGAGGCCAGGAAGATGACTCTTGCAGTAATTAATGGTGAGGGTTTTATTCTGAGCTCCAAGCAGTCAGCGGGCAGGGACCTTTTTGGGAATTACAGAGCTGTCATAGCAAGGCATTCACACCAGCACAGCAAATATCACTCCTGAATCAACACGAGCTGCCGGGAGGAAAAACAGTTCGCATTTAACCTTCCCTTCGCCTCAATGTTCTCTGGAGATGAGGGCCACTGTGGCCACATTTACAGCCGGGCTTCCCGAGCGTCCTGTCTGGCCCTAGTCATGAACCTGACAGGGTAAACAGAATCATGGCAAAATTGGAATTAATAATGTAGACTCTAATGTGTTTATTCAGGTCAGATTATTTTTTAAAAGAAATATGGACAGGACAGGGCCATCAGGAAAGTCCACATGCAAGAATCAGCCACAGAACAAACATCATAGAGGAACCGAGGGAAAACACTGATCATTACACACCTTTAACCCCATTTTTCTTTATGTACATCTTCCTGGTCACTATCTGCAATTCAGCTGAAAGTTTGAAGGAAGGGTACTAAATGACGCAGAGCAATGCAACAAAGCTAGATTGGTTGCTTGGTTTCTATTTTTGTAGCATTGTGCACTAGGCAGCCAGACCGCCCACAGTGAAATCTAATTGGTCTACAATCAGGAGGCACATAGATATACACTCAGTGATCACTTTATTAGGCACACTGGTACACCTACTTATTCATGCGATTAATTAATCAGCCAATCGTGTGGTGCAAGCAGTGCAATGCATATCATGCAGATACGTGTCTGGAGCATCAGTTAATGTTCACATCAACCATCAGAATGGGGAAAAAATTTGATCTCAGTGATATTGACGGTGGCATGATTTTTGGTGCCAGACAGGGTGGTTTGAGTATTTCTGTAACTGCTAATCTCCTGGGATTTTCACACACAACAGTCACTAGAGTTTACTTTGAATGATGCCAAAAACAAAAAAACATCCAGTGAGTGGCAGTTCTGCAGACTGAAATGCCTTGTTGATGAGCGAGGTCAACAGAGAATGGCCAGACTGGTTCGAGCTGACAGAAAGGCAATGGTAACTCAGATAACCATTCTGTACAACTGAAGTGAACAAATGACCCTTCACTAAGCTCTGCCCCACTTGGTTACGGTTGCTCGCTCTGACAAGCTCTGCAGAACTCCCCCATTGGAATGAATGGGAGACTGCAGTGAACGGAATGGATAAAAATTTTACTTGGGCTGGTATGAAGAGTGACATTGTAATGCATATTTATCTGAAGTTTTTTGTAAAAGAAATTGTTAAACTTCACAGTAATTTGATTAAAAACTGTGGAGACTGTGAATCAAAATCAAGGCAAACGATTATTACTATAACTTAAAAAGAGAAAAACCTTTTAAAAAATGATTAAAAAGCTTTAATAGCAGTTACACATCTAATAACATTAGCGTGTGAACAGAGCTGTTTATAACATCTCATAACACACTCATTTTAATGCTGTGAACACTGTTTATTTACTATCGCTTTTACTATGACTTGAATCAATATAAATGAATTAACGTTCAGTTATTAGCTTTATTTTACCTTGGAGCAAATGTAGGTGTCGTTACAGATGTAATATGTTCATTTGGGGATGAGGCCTGACACAGTTTAATCCATATCATGCTCTTCTTCACATTTATTTAAAGATTATTTTGAAAAAAGAAAGAAAAACAATGCAGGTATCCTCTACGTGTCACTATTACAAATGACCCGGCAACAATGAATGCCAGAATGTTCTGGGTTCAGTACAAGTGAAGTTCAATCAGCAGCATTTGTCGCATAATTGCGGTTACTAAAAAATTATTTTTTGTGAATTGTGGTTAATAAAAAAAAAAAAAAAACAACTGCAATTACAGTGAGCACTTACAATAGAAGTGAATGGGGCCAGTCCATAAACATTTAAATAAACACTGTTTCAAAAGAATAGCCACAAGATGTAAACATTATACGTTTTAACATGATATTAGCATTTTAGCACCCTTATTGCGACTTTACGCCAGTACATCCTGAAATCTGGTAATTGTTGTAATGCCTGTAAATCCCTGATTTCCCTGATCACACTAAAGTCATGTTAGCACAGATAATATTTACGTCTTGTGGCTATAGTTTCAAAAGTATGAATGAAGTATGTTTATGAACTGGCGCCATTCACTTCCATCGTTAGTGCCTTGCTATATCTGTGATTTTTACGTCTTTTTTTAATAAACAAGGGACGAGTGGAAAATATTTTTGTGGTAATCAACATTATGCCACAAAAGCTGTCAACTGAGCTTAACATGTAATGAACCTGGAATATTCCTTTTAGTTTACTTGCTCAAATTGATATTCAAATTACAATTCCTGGTCAGGACATGGTGAATGTGTAAAACAAACCACCTTATATCCTATTACTGCTAAATTACAACATATTCTCTGTACCTAAAAACAATATTTGTCTGAAAAGCTTAATTTCCCAAGCTAACCACCATTCTTTTTTTAGTCTCTCTGCGTATGTGAGAAATGGAGTCTTTTACTTTCCCATTGAGCAAACAGGGTAAATTAAGAGTGTGCTGTATCATTGCAAGGAGACAGTTCTCCAATTGACAACAGACATTGATATGTTGCCACGGAGACTCTTTCTGGTCCAAGCAAATAAAGGAGGTGGAGGAGACGGCAAAGAAAGAAAGAAAAAACGGCTTACAAATGGATCTCCCATCCCCCTCTCTCTCTTTCTCACAGTTTTGCCTTGTCAACTTACAAACAACTTTGGTTTTTGCTTATAAAAATGGGCAATCGTGTTTGTCACATTGCATTTTTGGGGGATTTCTTTTCAGAATGATGATAGAATATAGCATGAGATAGAAAATAGCTTGAAATATAATTGTATTCATTAATTTAGATGAATAGTTGTTTATGTTAAACATTTAATTTTATTTATTTTTGTAAAAGGATTTATTTACAAACAAAATATTATTTTGTAGCAATATGCTTTTTTAGACTTGCTTAAAGGGATAGTTCACACAAAAATGAAAATTCTGCCATAATTAACTCAGTCTCATTTTGTTTCAAACCTGTATGACTTTTCTTCTTCCATGGTAACACAAAAAAAGATGTTTGGCAGAATGACAGACTCAGTCACCATTCACTTTCATTGCACTTTTAATTGCACTGATGCGGTCAGTCCCTAAAATGCTGCCTAAAATCGTCATTTTCATTTATTGGGATCCTTTATCCCTTTACTTTCTGTAATACATTTTTTTAAATTAATAAACAACACCCCATATACAGCTCATTTTGGTGAGGGAAGTCACTTGTTGTTTGTTTCTCTTGCAAGATCTGGCAAAGCTGCTCTCTCAGTCCTTCTCTCTTTCTGTAGCCAGTGAAAAATTGAGACTTTGTTAAAAGGTCGCAGTGGATCAAAGTCATGTTGTGGCAGGCTACCTGCCAAGTGACTGGAGTGCTAACACTTGGAAGACTGGAGAGAGAAGAATGTGCCATCTGCACCCGGATCAGTTAACATTAGGGAGAAGGCCTAAAAATGGAGCTGGCCGCAGGATAGAGCACGGCTACCAATCATTGTCATATTACAACCCCCCTTGCCAAACCCCCAAACCGTCAAAATGCCCTCCTGACTAACGTCAACTCAGCAAAGTGTCAAAGGATCCGTGATAAGCTGGCCAGTTGCCATGAAAATAAAGATGCAGGGAATCAACTTTAATTAATTTTTTATAAAAAAAATTCAAACTCAAATTTAACAGTACAACAAATCATAGATGCACACACACAGACACGTGCGTATCTCTCTCTCTCTCTCTCTCTCTCTCTCTCTCTCTCTCTCTCTCTCTCTCGAACGTATCCCCCTCCCAGCTGATTAGGACAATTCAGCACAGGGCGTGCATCCTCACGGCCTGGCCAAGCCCTCCTCCTCGTCACAGCTTCCATTTTTAGAACACAAAGACATTTGTGTTCATGAAAGGAATGTATGCTTCCTTTCACCAAGGATGCATTAAATTGATCAAAAAATACTGTCAGAATCATTATTTGCCAATATTATTACGGTTTGAAATAATTGTTTTAAGTGATATTTATTCCATTTTTTATTTACCCATTCCTTACAAAAGCATTCAAAAGTGCTAATTTGGTACTCAAGAAAATGTTCTTATTATTAGAACAATTGAAAATGGTTGCGCTACCATGTGGAAATCACAATACAGTGGGTTTTTTCCCCATTTGCTGAGGTATTGAGTTCTTACAAGTTTCTTTACACTTTGACTTACAGCCAAATTTTGGTTTTAAAAATAGGCGAAAAGAAACACATTTCTCCTGAAATTCTATTTTCTCCTAAAGTCTATTGTTTTAGAGAGATGAAGACTATTCCATGCATTACTGTTTTGAAAAGAATTTCTAACCAGGATAGATAGGGAAGTGGACAGCCAGATGCACAACAAAAAGACAAGTAAATAGTCTCTAGTTTGAGAAACGGAATCCTCACAGGTCCTGAACTAGCAGCTTCTAAATGACAAAGATCTGCATTGCTGCAAGAGGATTCTTGGACAAACAGAACATTTTAAGAATACAACATTTATTTAAATAGAAATAGCCATTTGTAACATTCTAAATGTCTCTAAATCATCTTTAAACTACATTATGAGCATTGTGACTGAAACACATTCCTATTTCAGGTTTATTCTCATTCACATGTGTCCAAGTATTTTGGCTATTAACTTAACATACTGTACAAAACTAATATAATGCAATACCATAGAAAAAAGTACAATATGTACAAAAGTCAAAAGAAGACTGCAATGTATGTAATTGTAACTATATCAGATATTATTAATAAAACACGGGAACTCGTTGCGTGGGCATATTTTGCCCCCATATTTTGAATTTTGGGGATATTTTTGTCAATTTCTGTGGCATTTTTGCTCCGAGTCTCCGTTAATTTCCGACATTATTGGCATTGTATCTTTCTCAGGTATTTAAAAAATGTGTTTCAGACATACTGTATAGTAACAAGATATCCCCACATATATGTCAAACTACATTGTTTTAATGTTTGACACAGTTAAAACATTGCCTGCCTTAAAAACAAGTGAAGTTTGATCAGTGGTTAAATGTGCTCATACCGGAATGAACGGCTCCTTTCCAGAATAAAATGAAATATGCAGAAAATCACTGTTTTACTGTTCTTGTATAGTGAAAGGGCAGAAAGTCTTGGAGAAGCTAGAGAAGAGAGGACACCAGCAGCAGTTTATGCAAGCTGCTGCTGTGCTCATGATGTTGTGACCTGCGGGCTTCCGTCGTGCCGCACACAGCGTGTTTTAGTTTATAAACAGATTTAGCGCTTATAACTTTCTTTACCCCCGAAATTCAGAAATATTATGTATTTGTTGTACTTTGTAATTGTGGTGAAAAATAATTGTAGCGAAGTTGAATACTTCATTTTTAATCAACTCAAGTAAAGTAAAAGTACTATTATTTATTTATTTATACTTAAAAAAGTTGAAAAATGTACTGTTATGAGAGTAGTCGTAATTCGTTACTTTCCACCTCTGGTTATGAGATAAAAAGTTTGCAGAATGAGCCACATATTGCTGATATACAGTAGTTTTATCAAATGTATATTCATATACCTTATAGAATTCTTCAATCAGACCAGCATGCCATCCTTCATTTGCAGTTCTTAATACATTTCTAGATTATTTTAAACTTTCCTAGCACATGTTAGATCAATGTTCAATCTTAGAATAGGTTTGACCTATTCATTGGTCAAAAGTCTATTTATCCTTTCTTTCTGGATAGAGACTAATACCCCACTATTCAAACCTTAATGTAAAGTGACTGTTCTTCTTTTTTATTTAAATAATTTTTACTCCAGCTGGGAGTTTTTTTGGCTTTACTCTTCCTTTTAAATATTACAGTGTTCTGATGAGGTTAAGCCTGGAGTCAGGTGGAACTGCTTCTATCTGTGAGCTGGAGACTGCCAAGCGGTGTTGGAACTGAAATCCAGCATACAGGAGAGCTCAGGTTGGTATAGATTAGAAGTAAGAGCGATACAAAGCGGGCTGCAATGGGGAGATACAGGAAGAGAGAGAGCAAGCCAGGGTTTTTCGTCATCCCAAACCTATAATGGAGTTGTGGATGGTTGGAGAGAGAAACGATAGATCTCTCATGTAAATAAGCTAGTGCAAACCTCAGACAAACTGGTCCATATAGGAAATGTCTAAAGAGGGAGTCCAAAAGCTCACTGTGGTAGGTTGTACATGGCCTGTTTTGTACTGTCGTTGAGAATATAATTAGTATGAGAATTTTGAGAAAGATTATAATGCACAGTATTTGCAATGATTTGGTTATAGTTCACCCAAACATTACAAATTTCAACTTTGAAAGTTTGGAAAGTCCAATTCATTTTAGTGAATCAGTTTGTTAGACGTTTCATTTAAATGAAGCAGTTCAAATTACAAATTCACAAATTCACTTGAGCCCATGCTAATTCGTCACCTCTTGTTTTGAAGTGAGATATTTAGCTATTTGCTGCTTCTTAATACTATGTTTTTTACTTGGGTAACATTTTACAAAAAGATTCCATTCATTAACATTAGTTAATGCATCATGAACAAACAATGAATAATATTTTTTTTACAGTGTTTATTAATCTTTGTTGATGTAAGTTAATAAAAAATACAATTGTTCATTATTAGTTCATGTTAGTTCATAGTGTATTAACTAATGTTAGCAATACAACTTTTGATTCTAAAAATGTATTATGTTGAAATTAACATTAACTAAGTTTAGTAAATGCTGTAAAATTATGTTGTTAATTGTCTGTTCATGTTAAATAATTTGTTAACTAATGCACAAATAGAAACTTATTATGTTACCTTAACTTGGCTCACTAAAAGGTATTTTCTGGTTTTATTAGTTGTATTTACTATAAATATTTTTATTTTTCATGTTCAATTTAATATAAGCTGTATTGAGTATATTTTGGAACCAATGTAAGAAATTAACTTTTATTTAAATTAATTATTTTTGTCCCTGGATATTATTATCAAGGGCATTTTTGACAAACTGTCTATCATCCGTTTATGTAAAATACTTCAATTTTGTTCTTCATTAATACAAATTCTGAAGAATGAGAATTTATTACATCTTACCCAAAAAATTTAACTAACAAACTCATATTTCAAAACTACATCAGATGTTACAATAAAATAATAACAACAATAATAATAAACAGAATAATTAATTAAAGGGGCGTTTGTTTTATTTTTATTATAATTATTATTATTATTATTATTATTATTAATGGGGCATTTTTGTCACTTTAGTTGCATTTTTTGTCCCAAGCCCCCCTTAATTTCTGACCCTGGTTGTAATTATGTTCAGTTCAGTGTTGTCACATGGATATCTTTATTGCTTTTATGCCAGATAAATACTGTTCTGATTGAAGAATTAAATATATAATCTGATATTATCAATTATTCATTTCAAATAATACATCAGTACAATAGCTTTATTTTTAAAAAGATTTTCTACATTAGCTTCAGTAGTTAGCTACTTTTTGTTAGTAGCATGTAGCTAACAACTTTTTAAAATGCAATGTGACTGTAGTATAACTGCTTAAAGTTATGAGTTTGTAGCTCTGGAAGCTACAGTTTCGAAATGCTGTTCGCAACACTGGTCCTACAGCTTGTGCACTATATTCCAAGTCAGTTAGCAGACAAGATGTATGGACTACTTTTATGGTGCTTTTTTAAAGCTTTATAGGCCTGGTCACAGTATGCTTTTGTCATATTGGGAAAAAAATTCTTCTTTTGTTTTCCATCGAAGAAAGTCGCACAGGTTTGAAACAACATGAAGATGTGTAAATTATGACAGAAATGTCATTTTTAGGGTGAATTATTCCTTTAATTTAGAATAAATCTTTTCCACAAATCCATTAATTTGTATGATAAAGTCTCTGATATTATTCTCCATTTTTGCAATTATTTTAAATAAAAAGGGCTGCATAATCACAATGCACTGCAAGTCTTGAGTTGAAACCTAATGAGTCAAGGAAATGTTTTCCTCTCTTTCTGAAGTCTAAGTCTTGTGAGAAACATCTCTGTGCCATCTCCATTAAAAAAGTGTGATTTTCAAAGGATTTCATCTGACATCAAGCTTTCTAATTACAGATGGACCAGTCTAGCACTTGCTTCATACAGTGGCACTTAGAATAATAGACAGTGAAGATCAGACACAGTTTTTAATAAAGCAGAAGATATGGAGAGCTGTGATAAATTGGCTATGGAACATCCAGCACTAGCAGGTGATGACATTAGCCTGTGAAGTTCAGGACATACCTCAAGCAATTATATCATGTTAAGGAGGGATTCTTCAACAAAGTTATAGGCGATGGTTCAATTGGATAAAATTTGTCTTGTTGAGCCTGAGTGGATGAAACCAAGATCATGCAAAACTGACAATGAATTCGTCAAATTAATCTTGAGGCATCTTAAATCAGATAGTTACCACTCCCACAAGCACCTGTCACAGACAGATTGAGATCAGGCAAGTTAAAGCACTAGAGGATTTTGTTCTTAATCTGAACCAATCAATTATTTCACTGCATTTCTTCGATTTTCCAATTCAATAGAGTGCTTCATGAAGATATGAGTCAGAGCAAGCGAAAAAAATCCAACTTATCGTTATATCAACCATAACATAACGGCTCAGTATTGACAAATCCGATTTTTTCTCCATTCGAGTCGACGGTCGCGTTAAGATTCTGTCACTTGATTTAGCAACAAGCAAGAGGTCACTGTCAATCTGAAGCTCTTCAACAAATGCTATCTGGAGATCTAATCCACAGTCCAGCCTGGCCGATCGATGGCCTCCAGACCCATTGACAGCATGTGAACCTGAGCTGCACTCTCAGTGTTATCTGTCTAGCCAAACTCTGCCTCTGTCAGGCAAGGCTTCATTTACCTGAACAGCAAAAGCTATGAGCAATATGGCAGACAGGTGAAATACTGAACGGAACATCTAAAATAATTACAATTAAAACACGTCTCAACACAGTCTGGTGTGATGCCCAAAAGTGTGTGTGGCAAAAAGCAATGAATCAATGTCTCTGTATGTGGTAGTTACGAACAACTGAACAAATGACAAAATGCTCACAAAAAAGAATCTACATGCTATGCCCCAACTTAGACAATTAAAACCCTACAGTTTATTAAGAAATTTTCCAGGAGTTTCAACATTTTTTCCTTTATTTCTTAAGGTGCTTTTTGGATTATGCTTTAACTTTGCAAGACCCTCATATCAAAAGGACTAAAATAACGCTTTTTAAAGGCCAATTCACAACAAGTCTCGAGGCAAAAATGCCCCTGAAATGTAAAATGTGGGGAGCAAAAAAATGATTGTAAAGGTTTTTTATGTATTTGATTATTTGTTACAAAGGATATACAATACAGTAAGTATATACAGTATATTGTAGGCCTATTACAGTCTTAGTTATACATACTGTATTATTATGGCATAAAATATGAGCTAATGTTGATTTGACTCTTAGGTAGAGGTAATAATTAAAAATAGAATTTGTGTCAATTAATCAAGTAAATTGACATACTGTATTTGACATAAATGGATGAGAAAGATGGTTTTAAATGGCTAGAAAAAAATATGCCCTCATAAAGGTAAAAATGCCCCTGAAAATCAAATCTAGGGGGCAAATATTACCCTTTAATGTAAGAGTTAACTTCTGACACAGATTAAGAGGTTAGGTAATTGTTCGAATGACAGAAACACTTATTAACGTATCAGAACTTTGTTTTTCAAAAATGATGAAAATATTCACAAAATCACTGTGAATAGTTTTGATATGAAAAAAATGTGTTTACTGACCAATGAGTTAAATTTATGTGATGAAAAACATGCACAACCAGAATTTAAAGAGAAATAATGCTACATGAACTCCATCACATTGAGTCTGAAATAGTCCTGCTATGATCCAATATTTTTTTTAATTAATTAAAAGTTATATCAATTTCTTAATTGTTTGAATGACAAAACAATTTATTCACATATCATAACTTTGTTTTGTTTTTTGAGAGAGACAAAAATTTGGCAACAGACTTGCTGTAAACAGTATTGTGAAAAACAGTTTTGTGAATATCTACAATACCTTATCATGCTTTATTTAGTCATATGAATCAAAGCACCATAATATTACCATCTGATAGCATCGCACTGCCACTATATACTTTATGTATTTATTTAGTAACATAAAGATTTATGTGAAAGAGCCTTAAAGCTGCCGTTTGACTGCTTGGTATTTTCAAAACTCCTATTATTCAAAACATCTGAACCCTTACAAGGAAGTATGGAAATACGGTTCATTAGCCAATAGTAATTGTGAGCTAATACAGAGAGCTTATAGTTCACATCTTGAATAACATGCACCTCATTAGCAACTAAATCATCATTCAACAGTGCAGTCTTTGTTCTCCATTCATTTCTATGGCCAAAACATTTTTATTGTTGTTCAGCACTGTGTTTGAAAGGGCTCCACAACATTAGCAAGCAGGCCGAGCTGGTCAATTTGTTAGCATGACAGAGACGTAATGATGAAATGCAATTCTTTACAAGCTGGACTATTTGGATTCATCATTTTTAGCAGTGAGTATAAAGGGGAAGCGCAGCCAAGTGGAGACACGGGGGCAGTAATTGGATGATGCTGCAAGCGCATGCAGTGTTACAGTTCAATAGGAAACCTGTTATAATTACTTGTACATATAAAAGTCAGTGTTGATGTAAATACAAGGCTAAGAGACTGAAGGATAAATTAGTCCCTAGTGTAAATAAAGCAGAATTCCGTGAGCGCCTCCTCGGAGCGATGACGGATAATGATCTGGGGACAATAAGATAAAAGACGCTGGGATGCTAAAAGATACTTTTTCAGTTCATTCTTTTATCTGCCATCTTTTAATGTGCCTATGTTTACCTCATTTGTTCAGCCATGTGTGGACTAAAGACATCACTGTTATTATTGCTCAAAATTAGGGTTAGGGAGTATTAAACATTGGCACAAGTAGAATACCTAAAATCGCATGGCTTGTTGAACACCCCAGCATCATTAGCATAGGCAAGCATCATTCATTCTTTCTTCAGACAATGTAAAAATCTAGTGGCTGTTTTCTATTTGTTGTCATATAAATGCCTCTGATTTTTTTGAAATCACAAAAGTGTTGGGATTTTGCTTTGATGGTGTCAGGACAGATGTTGGACACCTTAAGGCTTTTTATGACAGAATTTGCATGTCTTTGTTCAGTAGTTTGCTCATGAGTGAGCACATCTTTAAAGAGGCCGAGGGAATTATAGGTCGCCCTCTCAGGCACCTGCTCCACCAAACAGCACATTTGTGACCATCATTGTTTTTTAAATCAGGCTGCAGCCTACTGCAGCCATTTTAAAGGAATAGTTCAGCCAAAAATTAAAATTCTGTGGACAGTAGTGTCAGAAATTAACTTTTCCATTAAGTGGCAATAGTTGCCCTCTGGAATTGATTTTTAGGTGCATTTTTTATATAAAAGGCCAGTTCTTTTCTAACCTCATAAAATGACTCTTTTATGTCAAGTACTTAAATCCACTCAGTTAATTCAATCTTAATAATGGGATACTGTAGGCTACTATTACTAATAAAATTAAATCAACTTCAACTAATATTTGAAGGGCTGTGTACTGGCACAGGTTACAGAATTTGATTCCATTCAATTATATTCCAATTCGATTCAGTATAATTTATCAAGGAATATTTCAGTTACATTGTCAAATGTTTCATGTTTCAATAATTACATAATTGCCTGAGCTCTACAATGCATAATGTGCATTGTGATGTCAACACATTTTGGGTTCACTCCCAAAAAATTGTCAACTCAATGACAATAATAAAAAGTGTTGGAGACCCAAGGTTAGATCCCTAGTTGAAACCAGAAAGTATCGCTTTAGCATAATCAGTGACAAGCATGACTCGAAGGTTGCATTTTATCCCTCTAACATTACATTTTTACTACACTGATGGTTAGGTTTAGGTGTGGGGTTTGGGTTGGGGTGGTACAGTTTAAATTAAATCTGCAAGTAGCGATGAATGGGCCCTCACACCCTGGTGCACGTTGGGGCTGCTGTGCCAGGGGAATGTCACTCCAATTTTGTTTTAGCATTTTTTAGCTCTTAAATGTTGTTAAGAGTGTATCACAGTGTAAAACATGTAATTTCCTGTTGCCAGTAAGTGGCGCTATGACTATAACTGAAAATTGGCATATAGAAGTGTTCAGGCTGGGACTCTTATAAAACATGTAAAGTTTGGAGCAGATTGGACATTTTATGTTTGAGTTATAACAACTTCCTGTTTCATGGCGAAACATAAAATTTTGTCAGGCCCCCACAGACACGCCGTTCAAAGAAAACTCAAAAGCTTTGCAATTTAGCATCGCCAAGGCCTTTAGATTAGACTGACGGAATATGAATTTGATCTGATTTAATCTCTAGGAGGAGTTCGTTAAAGAACGAGGCCTGGAAATAGCAAAAACGGAGCAAAAATTTAAGAGAAAAATCAAAATGGCTGACTTCTTGTTGGGTTTAGGATATGGTTCTAAGAGGCTTTTTTGTACGTGTTGACATGTTACATATGCCTACTGATTTTCTTACGTGTAGGTAAAACGTGGCGTGAGGGCTACTTCGTTGAAATTTTGTAGGTGGTGCTATCAAGCCATTTTGCCACAATTAATTCTAAAACCAGTATCAGATGTAAATTTTTGAGATGTGTGCAAAGTTTCATGAGTTTTCGAGTATGTTTAGGCCCTCAAAAATGCGATTCATTTGGGAAAAAATAATAAACGCCTAGAAGACCAATAGGGTCCTCGCACCATCGGTGCTCGGGCCCTAAATATGCATTCCTCTTCATTGTATTAAAGCCTGTACAGCTAAAAACAACTCGCTTAAGAACTTGCCTTTGGCACCCCTCCATGGACATTTCACCCAGAAAATGGAGTTCACACATGCCCATACACTCAACAACACTTACCACTTTGACCACTGTGGGCACTGTTTCGAATTTTAGCTAAAGAAAAGTTAATCTACTGTTTCTGATTTCACTATGAGATCAGTCTGAAACAATGTAAGTCCTCGTGTGAACATACAAGCCACTGTGAATGAGCTTCTGTCATAGCACTCATTAATATGCAATAGACTGCAATATTTTAGCTAAAAAATGACTTAAATTTCAGGTTGTATCTCACCAAAACCTATTTTATGTCTTCAGAAGACTTATAATATGATGCACAACTCGAATGGGCTGCTTTTATCCTTTTTTGAGCATTAAAGTGAGGCACTATCAAGTACCATTATGTTGAAAAGATGGCCACGATATTTATTAAAACAACTTTGTATTTTGCATAAGAAAGAATGTCATACGGGTTTGGAACAACATAAGGGAGAGTCACTTATCACAGATGTTTCATTTTTGGATGAACTATTCCTTTAAGAGCAATATGAACCCAGTACCCCCTTTCTCACTCCTGAATGCATGCTAAATCACCGTCACGCAAGAGTCAGCTACACTCAGGCTGAAGTCCTGATGTTATATCGCTCAGGGTTGGGAAAAAGTTACAGGCTGCAGTGATTTACAGAAACAATCACCATTACTTCTATTCATACCATCAGGGTGAGGCAGTCGCCATATGCTGTTGAGATTATATGTTTTGAAAGATCCCATCTTGATGAGGAAACGGGTTTTGAGAGAAATAGTACAGCTCTTCTCACAGATGCGCCACTGGATGCAGACATCCTTTAAAGGAATAGATTACCCAAAAATGAAAATTCTGTCATTATTTACTTACCCCTATGTCCTGCTGTTATTTTTCTGTGAAACACTAAAGGACATTTTTGAAGAATCTTTACACAGCTCTTATCCATTTAAGTACAGTTCATAGTGTCCATCTCTGTCAAGCTTCAAAAATGGCAAAAGATACAGACTCAGACTCTGCGACTCAATGACCCTTTTCTTGAGTTAAGTCAAGATTTCTATTGAATAATGACTTAAATTTCAAGTTGTTCCTCACACAAAGCTATCATATGGCTTTTGGTGGAATATGTTGTATATGGACTACCTTTATGGTGCTTTTTTATACTTTTTGGAGCCCGACAGCCCCAGTCCCCACTATGAAAAACAGCAATGTGAATATTCTGCCTAAAATCTCCCGTTGTGTTTCGCAGAAGAAAGGAAGTCATATGAATTTGGAACAACATGAGGTAGAGTAAATAGTGCCAGAATTTTCATCTTTGGGTATTGCTTTAAAACTAATGTCTGGAATATTGGCAGCTCCAGGGCCGACCAGAGGATGCAGGATGGGGGTGGGAATTGAGAGGAGATTTAGCTGTAATTACAGCAGGAAGTAAATCACTGGAGAGGATGAGGACCAGGCCAAAGAGTGAGACTGATGCAATCAAATGCCTTAGGCAAATATTCCTTCAGCTGTCCTGGGCCAACGGTAAACATCCACACACAAACAGCTGATAAGAAAGATGAACCCCCGGTCATTCAAAGATGAGCATCTGGCTCTGGAATTTATCCCCTGCTCTTACAACCTATACAGGTTGTAATCCTACACAAACAATCATCCTGGCCATCAGCTGGAGGACATCGATTCATTGAGTTTGGAAAGAACCTAGTAAATTTGATGGATAGCTTGGAAATATTGCACAGTCCATCAGGAGAGCAGAGAAAAATGAAATAAAAATTTTCATTATTTTCTCACCCTATTGTTGTTCCAAACCTGTATGACTTCCTCTCTTTTGTGTGACACTTAATAAGAAAATATAACAGAATGTTTAGAGTGCTCTTTGTCATGCAATGAAAGTGAATGGGGACTGGGGCTGTCGAGCTCTAACAATGACCAGCACCATAAAAGTAGCCCATATGATTTGGGTGCTATATTCCTTCTATAAAATGTTGGTCTGTTCCTCACACAAAGGTATTATATGGCTTCAGAAGAGTTGGAATATAGTGCGAAAGTTGTAATTACTATTTTTACGGTGCTTTGTTGTCATTTTTAGAGCTCAACAACCCCGGTCACCATTTAAAAAAGAGCAGAGTATTTACTTTTGACCTATAGCGAAGAAACAAAGGGTTTGGAGCAACATGAGGGTGAGTAAATGGTAACTAAACTTTAATCTTAAGGTGAACTGATTTTGAAAGAATATTTAAAATTCAGAAAAGTATAAAATTGTTGATATAAGGTTAAAGAATAACTCAAAAAATGATCATGGCTCTGCTGCAATAATTTCAGCCTAGTTCATTTCACGTGTCGTGGCAGTCCCGAGGTGAAATGTCCACTGAGTTGTGCTTAAAACGTGTTCAGTGTTCTTCAAAACTATCCTTACAAAATTGTCCATTGTTGTCAAAGGTTTGCCAGAGGGTTCACCGTTCTGGCAAACATTTGAGGCGAATCAAAAGCTCATTTGCACGTAAAAATAATGAACGGCAAATTTGCGGCTAGATTAGATTTTTTGTAAGATAATTTTCTGTGTTCCTGCAAGGAAATATGGAGTAAGATAAAGTCAGGATGTGATGGTCATTTCTACTTGTTGCAAAAAAACATACTAATTGCTGGCAACTGTTATTTAATTTCCATTTAAAATATTAAAGTAGCTATGATACTTCTTGCCAGCCAATGCAATGCGTGTCAACAGTTAGGAAATTAAATCTATTCAGCAGCCAGCTAGCAAGCTAGTCTAACTATCGTTAGCGAGTTCACTAGCTATCGTTAGCTAGATCACTAGCTAGCAAGCTAAAATGGAACATCATGCAGATTTGCCTTCAGTTAACATGAAGGAATAAAAGAGCACTGACAAGAGGAAAATTGCATTAGCACTAGCACTGGACATTAGTTCTAGCTAATGCTAGCTCAGTCTTGCTAGCTAATCGGTTGTTAGTGTTAGCAACTTGTGTATTTACTAGCTAGCTAGACAAGTGTGTAAAGCATTATATTTTGACTGTATTCCACCAAATTCTGTTGCATTGAAAGAAAATGTAATGTTTGATACTGAATAAAAGTAGGGTGACCATACGTCCTCTTTTTCCTGGACATGTCCTCTTTTTCGGACCTTCAAAAAGCATCCGGCCGGGATTTCAAAATTTGCAAAAATGTCCGGGATTCGGCTTTAGTTGCATTATGATGTGCATCTTGTCTAATACTTCATTGTGTGTGCGCACATATTTGCATTGCTTTAACCCCTCTTTGTAAGTCCCTCCTTCTCGCACACCAGTTGGTCGATTATAAGATGCTTGCAGCAACTATTGGCCAAATTCCTGCATGTCAATCTCTCCACGAACACGCAAAGTGCTGTTGTGTTCGGCATCAAACAGTTGCTTGACAGTAGCAGCAAATGACAGCTGAGTGGAAACAATGCCCAAACGAAAGTGCAAATTTACAGAAGATTTGCACAAAAAATTCCCATGCTTTTGTCCAGGTCGAGATCCGTGGGAAGCAGAATGTATGACATGTAAAGCTGGCACTTATGTGTCAGTTGTTAATAAAGGTGCAAGTGATTTAGAAGCACACATCAGCTCTGCGAAGCATAAAGGGTCAGCAAAAGGTGAAAGTTCATCAGACTACTTTTTGCAACCAGGTAACATTGATATCACATTGCTTCATTTTCCATGGCCATTCAAAATAATAATAATAGTAAATGAAGGTACACTCATGGTATCTTTCAGGAATATTTCAGCTCTGTAGGTCCATACAATGCAAGTAAATGGTGATCAGACCTTTGTAGCTCACAAAGGAAATGTAGAAATAATCCATAAGACTCCAATGGTTAAATATCTTCAGAATTTATATAATAGGTGTGGGTGAGAAAGAGATTAATATTTTCAAGTCCTTTTTTACTCTAAATCTCCATTTTCACTTTTACATCTGAAAGTGAAAGTTAAAGTGGATATTTAGAACAAAAACTGACTTAAATATTGTTCTGTTTCTCACCCACACCTATATGTATTATATTGTTGCTGAAGATATAGATTTTTAACACTGGAGTCATATGGATTACTTTTATGTTTCCTTTATGTGATTCTTTTGGAGCTCCAAAGGTCTGATCCTCATTCACTTGCATTGCATGGACCTACAGAGCCGAGATATTTTTCTAAAAATATTTTTTTTGTGTGTGTTTTGCTGAAGAAAGAAAGTCATACACATCTGGGATGGAATGAGGGTGAGTAAATGGTGAGAGAATCTTCATTTTCAGGTGAAATATCCCTTTAAGGTTAATGCTTTATAGAATTTTAAACCATCAAAACCTACCCCCCTAAACCTTAAACCTAAACCTTAAACCTAAATCTAACCGATAATGTCATAAAAAGCAAATGTGACATGAAAAATGCAATTGCTGCAGCAACCACTTCATTTTGTGGTCCTTTGCATCGCAGGCGCAACACTCTATCAGTTGAGTTACCGCGCAACTTGGTCGCACTTGAATAAGCTTGTAAATGTAGTTGATTGTGTAATGCAAGCGTTAAAATGTATTGCCTTAAAAGACATGCGCTATAGTAAAAGTGTTTTGATGTCATAAGATAGCACTGTATGAGGACCATGGCAAAAAGTAAGTGTTTATGAACTGACAATCTGCCGATTTACTTATGATCTATGCGAAAGGAAATACAAATCGTTGTTGTAGTGCCTCTTGTGTCTATTTCACAAGGAAACTGCAGCGATACGTACAACTAGCCATATACAAATTATTTTGAAAAAAATGTAGTTATAGTAACGTGATTCTATAAGACCAGGCTGAATAATTTAATGGCACCCTTATTTTAGTTATTTGATTAAATTGGGTGAAAATATTTGACTGTTAAACCTGTTCAAAATCCAGGCACCTGTTTTATGCATTTGGCAGACGCTTTTATCCATAGCGACTTACAGTGCCCTGATTACAGGGACAATCCCCCTGGAGCAACCTGGAGTTAAGTGCCTTGCTCAAGGACACAATGGTAGTGGCTGTGGGGATTGAACCAACAACCTTCCACTTACCAGTTCAGTGCTTTAGTCCACTACACCACCACCACTCCATAGTTTTAATCATTTAAAAAGCCAAACAGCAAATGTTTCCTTGTTACTGTTTCAGAATTTGCTTATTTTTAGCCTAAATGATCTCTGGTACCCAGGTACGTAATGACGGCAAGTTTCACCTGAATAATTAGCAAAGTCAAAGTCACACGAACATTTCTTATGATTTTGCTCCTAAATGACCGATTTTGCTTGGACTTCATTACAGCAAATGAGTGTTTACTGCAAGTCTGATTTAAATCTCAGTCAAACCTCGCAGTCCTTCGCTGTGCAAAAGATCTGCTATATCACTCCACTTGCTCCTGACAGTGTCATTATCCAAGTGTTTCTATGTGATGACTCCCAATAAGACCCCTTCAGAGAATCCTGGGCAGTTGAAGTAGTGCTGCATTTAATGAACAATGCTGCTAACTGGATGTGTGAAAGCAGTTTGTACGGGGGAAGGGGCAGCCGCAGAAAAAGTTATGGCTGTAATTACTTGCTCGCCATTTGTCTCGATGGACACTGCAAAGACGACGACAGTCAGCAGCGACAAAGGTTTACAACTTTGTTGTAAAATCTTTGAGGGGTGTGTATTTTTTGTTACCTATAAATAATTGAGCATTTGTATAACTCTAAAGATTTTGAGCACCCACTCACTTTCCAAAGTGCTGTTTGTGCACTCAGCATGCATTTTCATGGTTGTTTATCTGTAGGCCTTTAGTTTTTGTTACAGAATGGGTTAGGCACAAAAGATGCCATTCCAAACATCAGACTACATAAGGAGATGATACCTTCTGAAGTGTCCCTTTTGTCCTGGCTGTTTTTTGCTGTTGAGTGTTTGTTTATCTTAAAAATCTGTCCCATGGCCCTTACAAAAAAATGTCTGTATTATTGCTGTTTTTCTAGTGATGCTCTGCTGTTTTCATACCAAATGAAAGCATCTGTAGAAGGAAAAAGGCTGATTAACTCATTACAAAGCGGAATGTATAATTAATGCACAGCTATGCAAATGTTATTACATTTCCCTGTCCCTCCCTACAAAGAATTAAATACATTTTATTGAAACTTAAATTATTTATAAGAGCAAAGACACAATTTCACAAGACTGAGAAAAATCTGTCTTTTGCACTGATTAAAAAAAAAAAAGAAAATTATATGAATTTCACTTCATATCTCATCCCTTAGCAACCACCTAAAACACCTGAGCAACTGCATAGCGACATGCTAGAAATCACTCCGAAAACTTTAGCGTCCACATAGCAACGCCATGGCAACCACTCACAACACAAACACCACTGACATTTTCTAGAGAAAATTTAGTTACACTCTTACCTCCAATCTCTTCATCAGAGAGAGTTTTCTTTCTGTATTCATCAACGGAGCTAATTAGACAAGGATAGACTTTATGTTATGAGATTTTAATAATTCAAGGCAGAAAACTCACCCTGTCTTCCACTGGTTTGTACAAACATATAGTCCCGCTCACAATCTCACAACATTGATTGAGCCAGTGTTGATGTGTCGGGCTAGACAGGCCGCTCAAACAAAAGGAGGAATGTTTTGATAGTGCCAGAGCCATAGTGAGTATGTTTACATGGACACCAGAAAGCGGCTAATTGTGAGAAAGAGGCTATTCTAGTTTAATTGCTCTGTATTGGCAGTATATTCTTTACTACCGTATACATGCGGCTCGGTGAGTAAGCAGATTTATCCACAACAATGTGGACACTTCCCTTCAATGCTTGTGTAAATAACATACATGGCATTCTAGGAAGTCTTTGCTATTTTATTGAGAGCAAGTACGATTCTGTCGCCAGCAAGTACGATTCTGAGTACGAGACAAAACAAGACATAATTTAGACTTTTAAAACAGATGTGACAGAGGTACAGTTAATGATAATAGGTATATTAGCAAATGCATGTAAATTATAATAAATATAAACAATGAACTGAAAATCAGTGTTCCAGTACTCTAACACCTTATAAAGCAGGCTAGTAATTATTGCCATTTTTGTCTTGTTTTACAGTAAAAAAAAACATTAAAAAAAAAAACATAAAAAAAAAAAAATCTTGCTTACAGAGAAATATACCAAAATTTTATGAGGTTTATGCTTAAAACATAAAAAAAAAAAAAAAGACAATTTGCCAATGGGGTTAGAAAAAATACATTTGTTCTCCCTTTTGAATTAAGTTTAAAGGAATATTCACCCACAAATGAAAATTCTCTCCTAATTTACTCACCATCTGGCCATCCCAGATGTGTACATGCACAATGCAAGTGAATGGTGGCCAGAACTTTGAAACTCCAAAAAGCACATAAACGCAGCATAAAAGTAATCCATACGACTCCAGTGGTTAAAAATCCATGTCTTCAGAAGTGATATGATAGGTGTGGCTGAGAAACAGTTCAATATTCAAGTCCTTTTGTACTATAAATTTCCACTTTCATTTCCGCAATCTTCTTGTTTTATTTTTTGGCGAGTCACATCCTTCATGCATATCGCCACCAACTGGTCGAAGCTGGTTAAAGGTGGAGATTTATAGTAAAAAAAAGAACAAAAATACTGATCTGTTTCTCACCCACACCTATCATATTGATTCTGAAGACATGGATTTAACCACTTGTGGATTACTTTTATGCTGCCTTTGTGTGCTTTTTGGAGCTTACAAGTTCTGGCCACCATTTACTTGCATTGTATGGACCTACAGAGCTGAGATATACTTCTAAAAATCTTAATTTGTGTTCTGCAGAAGAAAGAAATTCATACAAATTTGGGATGGCATGAGGTTGAGTAAATGATGAATTTTCATTTTTGGGTGAACTATTCCTTTAATTAAACTTACCCCATTAGCAAAAGCTGTCTTCCCCCCCCCCCCCCCCCCAGTGCAAACAAATTATGTCAGTGCAGCATATCTAAGACATTTTGTTCAAACTTTTTTGTTACACAGTGTTTGACAGTGGAAAACCAAGCACATAGAAACCATGTGAAAATTAACAAAAGTTTTTCAAAGCTATTCTTAGATTTGTTTGAAATTGATGAGTTTAATGTTTCTTTCTAAATTAAGCTACTTGGCAGGAAAAAAAAAAAAGAAATAAAACAACAAAAACCAGAAGCCGAGTGTGTCCTGAGAAAACATCAGGAATACCAGAAATCACCATGACAACAGTATTAGATCAGAGTGGGTTAATGTGATTTGTGATGTGATTAGTTTAGATAATATCTGATTAGATGTGATTAAAACAGATGAGATTACAATTGCATTAAAATTATATATGGCATGATCGTGCTAGTTGACTTGGCTCTCAATGAAGGGTGGGTGGACAATTTAAAAACAATGGAATTACGTGAAATAAAATCAGTCTAGATCAGCGGAAGGCACACGTATCTACGGAATCAGTAATTACATAAATTGGTAATTTAAGGATGTGTAAGAATTTTTATATCACCTCTTTATTCTTGCGTCTTTTTACATTTTGACAGTTTTATTTCTGCGTAATTTTATTTACTCCCAGTGTACATAGTAACAGATATTTCTGAATTTACTTAAAATCAGCATTCGCTAGCAGTGACTGCTCTGGATTTGCCTAGTTGGGGGACTACAGGTCTGTATTTAAAAATGGTTTTGTTTTTACTGTAGTTTTGTTGCTTTTTGTCCATGTTTTTTAACTTGTGCTTATTTTTTCCATCTCATTACGCACACTACTTTTTGAATGACTAGTTTTCTTTCTAAAAAAAGCTTTCAAATCAAATGCTTCCCTTCACCAGAACAAGGCATGTCTTCCACACAAGGTAATCGGGTGCACAACAGAAGAATTTCACAGCAGACATTTCGGCCTGCATTCAAACGGACGACTCACGCCTGTGAGAAGTAAAGTTCATATTACAGTCGGATCACATCTGCCAGACACGTTCAGTCGAAGTCATTACAATTACAACACACTTCAACGCCTCCGTAAAGAGCTGGATATCCACTTTCCGTGGGTCACTTGAAGTTGCCTCGTCCCTCTCCTTTCATGCTCAGGTAGGCAGGGGATAATCTGCATCCACAACAGAGCTCACCTGCATATGTTAACATGCTTAAAATTACACCACACTCATTCACGTACGACAGCAATTGGATGGTCACATTCCACTGAGCAAAACATTTCAATTTCACAATGGGTTTCAAGCAGTGTGTTAACAGATAAAGCAATTGTTTGAATATTTTGTACTTAATGTGGTATATTTTTGTAAGGTTTGGATGCTCCAGCAAATAAATGTTGGCACAGCTAAGAATGAATGTGTGGGAACCCCTCTGCTAGAAGGACTGATAGAAGTGTGATATTTGTAAAATCACATCGGCTTTGCCAAACGCTTGTGAAATTATATCCTGTTTAACATGTCACATTGCCTTTCAGCTCATTGTCTAGTTCTGTGGTTCCCAACCTTTTTTCCTTAAGAAAATCTATATATACACACACAAACAGCGGTGGTTAACAAATCTGTTATTTAATAATTGCTTATGGTAATTTACTCGATCGCTTCTCCCTCCATGCTTTGTGGCAGAACAGATGCCATTAGGAAAGCTTGTTGGCGCTAGCAACAGTAACTAAGGGAAGCAGTGTGTCTTCAATCTCTCAACCTGCGCTCGCTGTGTGCAAAAGTCGTGAGAAATGCCAAAATAATGAAAAAGTTTAAAGACTGATAATAATACTAATATGATTAGAATATAAAAATTTTTTGTAATGCACATTCCCTGCCATGCGGTGGGATTTTGCACAACCGCGATAGAAACAATACATTTCTAGAGGTTTACACATTTACATTATCCACCCCCATTCGGAGCCCTGCGGCTGTTTGATGGTCTAGTTATAAAGCGTTAACATGTCAACAAGGTATGTTGTTTTGAGAGGTTTTTGCAGTTTTTCAGTGCGGGGTTGTGATGCGGAAATTTCAAGAATTATTAAGATCCAAGAAAAATAAAGTCACAAGCACTTGGCCACACGACGGTCAGCGTGCCGCACCTCTGTTGAGAAGTAAAATATGTTTGGTGCTTCATCCTCACGCAGTTGTGCAATGAGGCTCTGGTTGGTAGAGTGATATTTCCTGAAGTTTTGCTACAGTTACCAGGGTGTCATCTTTGGACAGTTTTTGTTTTATTTTTATGTTGAGATTTTGCTCCTTTGCGTCCATTTGTTAGATGAGGACGCTGATATGCTGTGTCTCACTGGATGTTGCGCATTTTATTGATCTTGAGAGCCTCAAAGCATATGAGCTTCCGTGCCCCCCTAAGGGTTGGAAACCACTGGTCTAGATCAGCGCTACTCAACACCCGGCCCGAGGGCCGCATGCAGCCCTTGAGCGATCTTTTGCGGCCCGTGTTATGATCGTCATCATAAATATATTTATCAGCAGCCTACTAAATCTATAAATAAATAAATAAATATAAAATAACATCTGAGCAATATCTATCTAGTTAGATAGCTACCTACATATGACAAAAGTGTAAGACTGCACTTAACTTCTTTTATGATGGAAGAGCTAGCTATCATTATCTAATGTTATCAAGCTACAAAATCCTGTATTAACTATCATTAGGTCGGTAGTTAGATAGCTACCTACCTAAGACAAATGTATAAGACCTAATGTTTTTTATGACTGATTAGCTTGTTAGGTTAGGGTAAGCTAACGTTAGCTCCAACATGCCATCTTAACTATCGTTACATATGTAGATATTTAGATAGCTAGCTATTGTTGGTACTCTGATTTGCAGTGTTATGACGTTGTCCACGTGAAAGAAAGTGGATAGCAAGTCTGCAGGAGATTAATGGTTTAGTGAATGGTTTTACGAAGTTACTTCAATTTCAGTTGTAGTTTTTTTTTTATTATTATTAAGTTAAAATCTCACAGACTACTAGCTTCTGGCAAAGAATATAACAAAAATCTCAGAGCTCATGGTATGTCTGCATTGAAGATTTGTATAGATTGTGTAGATTTTATATTACAATCTTTAAACATTGCTATGGAGATTTTGAATGCTATTTTTACTTTCCGAATGCTAAGAGCGTGGCTTCTTCACAGAACTTGCACTGTTTAGCTCTAAAAACAGCACAAAGTTGTCGCCTGAGCACAAGTGCCACTGAACAAGCTTTTCTCATATTTGGTTAACTATTCCTTTAATATAAAGCTCTCTACACTACAGCAAAGTGTTTCTGCTCACCGCATCTCTTAGCAATGGCCGAATGCATGAATGTAAGACAAGGTGATATCAAAACTGGCCCTCATTAAAACAAGCGGACAGTCATACCGCATGCTGGCTAGACGTGTTGAACAAACATGTCTATTAGCAGGAATGTTGGGGGGGGGGGCTGGGTTGGCACTCTGCCAGGTCTAAATTGCTGCCTGAAAGTGTCTTCTTGCCATATGGGTTTTCCTGTAGTACTGAATGAGACCCAGTGCAGGTTAAAATGTGTCAGATTTAACTGGGGATTAATTGGTACTGGGAATGGACTGGGCCATCTGTGCCATCAGTCTGTTCCTCTCCTCTCCACCTCCTGAAGATCTCAGAACCCCTCCCTCTATACGCCCATGCACTGAATGGACTATTGTGTGTGTGTGTGTGTGTGTGTGTGTGTGTGTGTGTGTGTGTGTGTGTGTGTTTCAGTAATAGACTTGAAAATCCAGAAACTGATTAGCTGATAATCTGTCCTGTGTATGCTCTTTCTTTCTTTCCTTCCTTCTTTCTTTCTTTCTTTCTTTCTTTCTCTCAATAAAACATACATCTAAATAGAAATATCACAAGTTTCAGATATTTTCATCTACAGTATATTCATATTTCAAAGTACATTAACTATTGATCTGCTAAGCATAACACTGTTTGCTATTGACTAACTGTATTATTGAAAGTTAGTGTTGTTCACCCTTGAGAAAGCTCCATTGGCATACAATTATATATCAATTCTTGATCAACGGCCCTACTGCCTTAACACAAGTTAAATTAAAGCAGACGTTAACACATGCACACTGTCTCATTAATATGGCATATAAGTTACATACTCTTTGAAATTTGTGTTGATTTGTAAATTATTCAGAAAATAAAGCCCTAATGGGCAGCCTCGTTATCTAATGATATGGGTTTATGCAGCATAGAGGCTCTCTGAATACATTAGCTGCCAGGGTAAGATCTGTGGACCACTCTGAAGACTCTAATAAACGCAGACTGACGAAAATTTTCATATGCTCTGGAGAGTAACACAAATTAAATAAATTCATATCATAATCAAGAATAGCCACCCACAGTCTCTGGTGGAGATCGTTATTCATATTAAAAACTTGGAGATGGGAGAAATTTTACACTGAGCACAGAACAACACAGCGAGACCTTCTAAACGATAATATGAATGATTGTATAATTTAGTGTTTATTGTCTTATGTGAGAACTGTCCTTAACCTAATAACCAGCAGAGACTTAATCCAAAGTCTGAGGGCTGTAAAATCCAGAAGAATCGACAAAATGTATTTAATAAGAAATAAAGCTAAATCTTCTGTCCATCTTGAAAGTCCATTTGAATATTAAAGAGGCTCTTACGGTCTCTTGAAACAGGCAAACTAGTCCAAGTCATACAGTAGATGCCTAGATTTAGGGAAACTTTTTTAGATTCAGGAAGCCTCCCTTGAGAGATCTTTTATCTCAATACGCCTGACAATCTGTAATTAAACTGTCAGCCATCTTAAAAATTTGTGATTATGTGATCTCTCTTCAAATTCGCTGGTCATAGTATTTGGAGTAAGATACCTGTAAATGAAAAAATTATTTCCGTTACTGGATGAACTATTGCTTTACAATAATTCTTGAGTTGCCAATGTTCCTTGTTGCTAACTCTCCACTCACTGAAGTGGCTTCACTGTGGACTTGTTTACCCCAAGGATGGCTTTGTTTGTGCTAATAGATGCTGTGTTATAAGTAGATGATCAACCCAGTGTGTTGTCTGATATACTGGCTGCCCATGAGGTTTTTAAGCCAGGGAAATGTGGGGGTCTGGTCTGATCTCTATTCAACGTGGCACACTCGGCTATCGCCAAAGGTTCCTTTCGTACAAGCTGCCCATGTGAGCTTTCAGAGACAGCTTATGCTTCAGATAGGAAATTGAAAAAGCACTGCAATCCCCACACCCCTCTGTGCCCAAACACACTTGTATGACAAACACACACCCATACCATTGCAAAAGCCAACACACAAATCTCTCGAAGACACTACCCTGTCCAGCTAACAGCAGGATTATACAATGGTCTAATCCCCCTCAAATGTCCACCCTGGCATCACCTTTCAAGACCAAAGTTTCAGACTGTTGGAAGATGTCTTTCTGCTTGCTACCTGCTCTCAAGGCAGTTACTCATGTTTTCCATATACTTTTTCTTTTCCCTTTTACTTTGAGTGTGTCGATCCACTCCCTAGTTCAATAATAAAGACACTGCCCAGAGAGCCTGCCATTTCTAGGGCTGTCCCATTGTCAAAACCATTACAGTGCAGTGAAATGTATGTTTGCTAGAATTTTTCAGAATGCACCAACATTTTTTTTACCACAACATATGTTTATTTAAAAATAAGTATATAAACTTGGGGTTTAAGAAAACTGAACTGGGGACAATCTTTTTTTTTTTTTTCTGTATTTATCTTACCTAACACTTTTATAGTAACCAACTTGTAAAAACAAAACTTTTAATAATGTATTTATTTACATTAAAAGAGGTATTTAAATAACATTTTCAAGGTCTGGTCGTAAATTCCTTCTTAAGATCTGGCTGAAGAACAAATATGACCTCACATCCTCAACTAACAATTAGGTTTTGATTAACTTTACTTTGAAAATAAAACACAGCCTACAATGTAGGATTATTGTTTATGAAATCTGAGAAAGAATATTTAGACCTGCTAAAGTCTGAATCTTTGACAGTATCAACACACATAAGAGAACATTGGCAATCTAATTTAGAACTCTCTTTTTACACAAAATATATGTAGCCTAAAACTGAAAAAAAGAGCTTTATGTCTGTTTTTCCTTTTTACATTTTTTATTATCCTCCCATTCAATGAGGGCAAAATTTGCCTTCCTTGTCCTGAACACATTAATTTGCACACAGGAGCCAGATACTTGTCAGATAATATTAGAAACGGTGAACAAACCGTTTGATGATGAGAACGCTGACACAAATCTGAATATAGAACCAAACACTGTCAGGATATAAGCATAGGCAAGTTCAATGACACTTCACATAATCTTTTTACGAGCACTACAGAAAAGAATGGGGAATAAAAAGCAAATTGTCCTGTGTATTTTATTTGAAGGTTGGTTTTAATCATTGATTTGCCTTTTGTGAAAAAAGGTTGTGTTTATGAGCTGACATTTCTGTAACAGCCTTGACATATTTTCTTTTTTTTTTTTTTTTTAAGTCTGTGGTTTTTACTGCACCCAGCAGCTAAACAATTTGCACAAATACATTTGAGTGAATAAGACATGATAAAATGCTCTCACCCAAAAGTTGCTGGTTCATGTTTTGGAGAAGAGTGTAATTGAACTATGCCCAGACAAACTGGACCATGGATCGCTTGACGAGCAGAGATGCTGTTGCACGTGTTGAGTGTTGTTAAATTTGCCACTGAGTTTTGCACAGAGAACGCTCGGATGTTTACCACGATTTTATCAAAATCATTTGCAGGGTCGGATAAAAGTGATTGGCGGGCCGCATCAAATCACTGACTAGTGTAGTTGACTTAAATAAAGACATTACATCGTTCCGGGAGACTCTTGAGAAGTGGTAGTATGCAAGAAAAACTGCCGGTACTCTTTAGACTAAATTAGAGAAGTGCAGGCACTGTGTACCGGTGAGTACCCCCCACTTCAAGCACTGCAATAAAACTTGCTTAGCAAACGTGTGCAGAGACAAATGTTCAAACACAATGAATTAAACTTTCTTTTGATTATCGTAAACATGTAGAACAAACGCTAGCATTGCAGCATTGTTTATCAGTTTGGTTGCTATGAGACATCTCTGTTGGCAATCACAACATAATAAATCTCTAAATAATAAAAATAAGGCCCCTTTTGGAGAATATTTGAAATAATGTAGTTATGGGCTATGCAGATAGGCGCAATTGGCATATACTGTACCTGTAGGTGGCAGTGTTCCGAGGATCATATTTCAAATTGAACACATCAGAATATCATGAAATCGCTAATTTCATTGGTGTATGAGTCCCTCTATGCCACCACAATCTCAAATTTGGAAGAATATTTGAAATAATGTAGTTATGGGCTACGCAGATAGGCGGCATATACTGTACCTGTGGGTGGCGGTGTTCTGAGGATCATATTTCAAACATAACACATCAGAACAGGATGTAATTACAAATTTTGTTAGTGTTTGAGTCCTTTTATGCCACCACAATCTCAGATTTTGGAGAATATTAGAAATAATGTAGTTACGGGCTACGCAGATAGGCGGCATATACTGTACCTGTGGGTGCCGGTGTTTCGAGGATCATATTTCAAACATAACACATCAGAATATGATGAAATTGCTAATTTAGTTAGTTTATTAGTCTCTCTATGCCACCACAATCTCAGATTTGGGAGAATATTTGAAATAATGTAGTTATGGGCTATGCCAATTTCTACTTCGCGGCATGGCATCATATTTAATAAAGTCTTTAAAAATAGCGTGGAAAAGTTAGTTACTGTATATGAGTATTGCTACACATGACATGTTAGATGATTGATAATAAAAGTGATAAAGAAAATCAAATCTCAATAGCAAACTTTGTCTAATGTCATCTTTACACAGACTTTCACATGAACATGGAATATGGGATGGGTCAAACATAAGGCGCAGGCTTCCTTAGCTTAAACATTGTCACAGGCACATTTTATAGAAACGTTCAATTAAAAATGACGCCCTGAAAATTATTTTACAAATGTATGTCGGTAGTCTATTCAAATACCTGACGAAACGCAGCCTCAGATTTTCAGTGCAGTCCCCTCACTAATTTTGTTTCAATGAAAATAAGTGGAAGGCCCTATATGCCACCCACCATTTTTTAAGGTGGATCGGTTATTTCGGTGTATAAGGAGCTGGAGAATAAATCCAGCTCCTTATTCACCAGCTCGTTATTTGCCAAAATAATCGATCCACCTTAATTTCATTAATGATCATCAGAATTTTCATTATCAATCATCATTTTCATTGCTGTCACTTCCAAGTACTCGCGTACTCGAGTACTCGTGTCCATCCATACTTGTCGTACCAACACAAAGAGACACCAGATTGCGTTCCCGAACTTTCTGCTTCACTGTACATCGATGGTGGAACATAGATACCATACTATATATTCTTTTTGCACTCTAATCTCTGTCATGGATTGTTTTTTTGTTTTTTTGTGATGCAGTTGAAACTTTGTAATGCAGCACTTTTCATACTGTCTCCTTAAGATGAATCGCTTATGTTGTATTCTTCCTCTTTTTCTAAATTGCTCTGGATAAAAGCGTCTGCCAAATTAATAAATGTAAATGTAATGTTTAAGTCTGTCTCAATCTCGCTCTATAACATTTCACTGATTTACCATAACTACTTATATAAATAGAAACAATACAATCTGTGCAAGTATAATGTCGTTTATTTAGCATGCGAACCAACAAAACATCTCTAATACAGACATGGGTGTAGATGCAGCATGAAGCATCTACATGTTTCCACTGATCATGGTATAAATGTTTGGGGGGATGTTTGTACTTGCTTGTTTTGATTACTGGGGGGGAGGGGGGGGGGGATTACCTCCCTCCCCCCTAGAAACTACGCCCCGAATACAGACATACTTCCTGGTAAACACTGCATCCACTAAACTCTCACTGTACAAAACCCGGTACATTTAAAGCATCCATTTGCGTCAATAGGGAAACGTGTCCATTTCCGATGATGTCATGGGAGATGTTCAATGTGGAATTCCACCTGTGTTCTTTTTAAATGTTCATTTATTACATGTTTATTGCTTGTTAATTATTTATTTATACAACTTATTCATATTTATCATTGTATTTTTTATATTTTATTTTGTTTCTTCTTTTCTTTTCCTTCATTATGTTTTTTTTATTTTTTTAAAGAGGGGAGGAGCCACAAGCTATATATATATATATATATATATATATATATACACATACATTTTTTTTTTTTTTTTTTTTTTTTTTTTTGCAATTGTTGATATTTTTGGGCCTGAACATTGGCATAGCCAAAACCAACATTTGTATATTTTTGTACAGTTTCCTTCTTCATAGATTTTTTTTTTTTCACTGTAAATATATTTTTTCACTACTTTTTATTTTTTTTTTCACTGGGATACATGATTTTGACACTTGGAAAATAAACACTTATGGTCTGTACAACTTCCCCTCATTAATTTTGTCTCAAGCTGCTAGTACATCGTAACAATCCCTATGTAAAAAAATTAAAATAAAAACAATTCTGGAATGTAGATGGCTGAAAAAGAGGGCAGGTACAACTGTGCTCTGTTTACTTTTTGGGATATAAATGCACTTAAAACTTATATTCTCTTCTGGGAAAACAGAGCAAAAAAAATTTGAGGACTCATACTGCACTCACACTTTTATTTAATCAAATTCTGAAATACCACCCCTTCTGTTCTGACTACTAACGATAGCAAGCAGCAAATTATGTTCATGGCTGTGAAGTAACCTAATATAGGCAATTTAAAAAAAGAGACGACCCACCCTAACTTCCTGTTTTAATCAACAACATGTCAACACAGGAGAGAAAACTGCACTTGTCAAGCGATTTAATTCTGTCTTTTTATTCAGGAACTGGAGCTGTTAGAGAAGAAAATTAGAAAGACTTTATGCATGTTCTGCTATTTTGTACTGAGGTACAAAAAAATTTTATTGAATGCCTATTGATTCTTGCTTTATGCTTATTAGATTTTTCTTATACTACAATAAAGTTGCAGTATGGCGTGTTATCTAGCAATGTTATTGATAAAATCAAAAGCAGATTAATGTGTCTCATAATCATGTCGCAGGTGAGTAATCAGTGTCCCAATGTTAACACGATCACCACCCTTGCAAGAGACAAATTTTGTTCACTGAAAACTGATTCACATCATAGGGAACTAGGGAGTGGAATGAGACTCAGTCTCTCTCTCTCTCTCTCTCTCAACACACACACACACACACACACACACACACCATCTTTAGTACTCAGAAGACTGTACTCTAGACAGCCTGTAGGTGGTTGATGCCAGCTCATGCACTCCAGGCCCCACGTACTGTCTCCAACACTAATCCATGTGGATATACCTATTTACCCCCTTCTCAGCGTGTAAAGCCTCCCCACCTGCCATAATAAACGCTGACAAATTACATTTGTTAAGAATTCAAACAGCTCATTCCACTCTGGTGCTGGGTTGTGCCACTCTTGGCGGATGGCAGCGGGCTCCTCCGCCTCCTGGCAGACGGCAGTGGGCTCCTCCGCCTCCTGGTGAACCGCTCCAGTACCACCAGATAGTGTATCATCGGCGTCATGATACTCCGTCAGCGGCAGGGGCTCTCTGATGGTGTGTCTTCCTCCAATCCTGGGTTTCGGCACCAGTGTGGCAGACAAGCCTCTTGTTCATCGGAAAGGAGGAAGAGGGAACCGGGTTATCAACCAAAAATAATTTAATAACACAAACATAACATAAAACTGCTTTTCAGCACAACCAGAACACACACACTGACGCACACACACAGCAGCTGCGCGCGCGCCTCTCTCTCTCTCTCTCTCTCTCTCTCTCTCATCCCCGGCTGCTCCTTTTCTCTCTCTCTGATTGGAGCAACTCAGTGCCAGGCGTGCACCCTCAAGACCCAGCCATGTCCTCCTCCTAGTCACAACAACATAATAATGCTGCATTTATTTTAGAACAGCCTTCATGTCAGGGTGCACATAAGATGTCTTAAAATGCTTTCTAGGTAGGCAGCTCACAAGGTTATGGAATAGAGTTTATAAGAGAAAATATTTACTGTAGTACTGTCATTATCTTTCCCTACCCACCACCATTGCCATACATGTATGCAAAGTTTTGTGCTTCATGCATGCACAATCCATATTTACATGAATATTCAGATCAATCTCATGTTGTTTTTTTTTCATCATTAGAGAAAATCTATCAATGCATTTCCTAAATGCAACACACATGCCTCTGTTGTCACGACGATGGTAGAAGGTCAAATTTTTATTTAGTCAGATCAGCGAGGGGTGCTGATCTCGGAGCGGAGTGTCAAAGAGTGCCCCATTCAAAGACATCTCAGCCAATCAGTGCGCAGATTCATCATCACTGTCTGTGTACAACACAGGACAGCAAGAAACAGCTACCGAGCAGCTCATCAGACCCCATCTATCGCCTTCTCAATTTCTCATATTTCTGTTCGGCTGAACTAAGCAAAATGCAAGGAAATGCTTTTTGAAGATAAATGACAAAGAAAGATAAATTGTAGCACTGTGGTGTAATAATTGTAAGTGGACAGTTTCATTTAAATCAGCAAAGATCATGCTCCACTTCTACTTGCAAAGGAAACAGACATTACTATATCTGTGTGTGTGTGTGAGAGACAGAGAGTTTCAAAATTACTCTATCCACACTACTACCACGCAGTGATATGCCAATTCATGTAATTTATGGAAATGACGCAGAACTCTCCAGAGCATGTGCACTGCCAAATGTCTATCTGGCTCACCATAAGGACATACGACCTCATCATGTGCATGATCATGTACACCTTAACAAACAAAGACTGAAATTCTTTGCAAGTGTACTGAAAAGCACAGCCCTAAATACAAAAAACACCAGCAACCCTACTGTCAAGAGAAGCTCCCAGACACCAGGAAGTCCTGCTCCTCCAGTCCAGATGAGACAGCCATAAGAGCTCCAGGACAACACCAGAGTTACTCCTCAGGAAATCCTGCTCCTGCAGACCAGATCAGACAAGATTCAGCCATGAGAGAACCAGGACAACACCAGAGTTACGCAGCAGTGGTTCAACAGTCACAAAACCCTGCAGTGGCAGAACTCAACCAGATAAGACATTTACTCAACATCATCTGTTCTAAACTGATGACATAATCTACAAGAGTCATACTGTATACATGTATATACACACATTATAAAATATCAGTCTTATCCATGAAATTATTTAAAATCTGTTGTTGGAATATACAAGGTTTGCACTATTCTACATTTGGTAACAAGACTGTAGACCAAGACTTATTAAGTAGTGTTAAAGATATAGATATCTCCATACTTCTCGAGACATAGTGTCGCAGTAATGAAACTTTACATTGCCTGAAAGGATCCAGTGAAATTACTATCCCTTCCTTAAAAAAATCTCAAATCAAATGTGGCCGTGATTCAGGTGGAATATTAATATGGCACAAAGACAATTTAAAACACATGATTAAAATAGTCAAAACTGAAAAATCATCCGTTTGGCTTGAAATAAAATCACTGGTAGCACAGAGCGATCTTTACCTCTGTGCTATATATATATTCCACCACATGACTCTTCATATTACCAAGAATAATACTTTCTACAGCTGCAGACTGATATCTTACACTTTCACAGTCTTCAGAGGAAATGTCCTGATATGTGGTGACCTAAACACAAGAACTGGGAGAGAAACTGATTATATAAATATAGTTGATGATTTTCTCATATATGATGACACCATATCTCAATCAACATCAATTATCAGTCCAAGAGACAGCTATGACAGTTTAGTCAAAACAAATGGAAAGCAGATGTTAAAGCTATGTAAAGCTTTGAGGCTTTACATCATAAATGGTAGAATTAGAGGAGATTCACTTGCTAGATTTACATACTGCTCCATATTTGGGGCTAGTATGGCTGATTATTCAATTACAGACATTAATCAAAACTTCATCAATGCGTTTACAGTCAGACCTCAACTCCCAATTTCTGGTCACTGTCAAACAGTGCTCTTCTTAAAACGATCAAACAAATGGACCAAGATTCCTCTACAAGAATCTGAACTATTTTCTTTTTTTCTTTGCAAATCAAACTTGGAAAAAAAATGGAACCAATCAAACATTGAAAAACTCAAAAATAACATGAACAACTCTACAATTTTACATACACGACCGGTCAAAAGTTTTGAAACACTTGACCGAAATGTTTCCCATGATCTTAAAAATCTTTTGATCTGAAGGCGTATGCTTAAATGTTTGAAATTAGGTTTGTAGACAAAAATATAATTGTGCCACCATATTAATTTATTTCATTATAAATCTAAAATGTAATAATAAAAAAAAATTTTTTTTGAACTTGATGACTTGAACCAAATAATAAAGAAAAGCAGCCAATAAGTGCCCAACATATAGATGGGAACTCCTTCAATACTGTTTAAAAAGCATCCCTGGGTGATACCTCAAGAAGTTGGTGGAGAAAATTCTAGGCAAAGGGTGACTACTTTGAAGATGCTAAAATATAACACAGTTTTGATTTATTTTGGATTTTGTTTAGTCACAACATAATTCCCATAGTTCCGTTTATGTTATTCCATAGTTTTAATGGCTTTACTATTATTCTAAAATGTTAAAAATTATAATAAAGAATGAGTAAATGTTTCAAAACTTTTGACTGGTAGTGTATGTTAGATGATTTCATGTCTACTAAATTTCTCCCAGAGGTAAATGGAACAGATTCAGCAACAGACAAAATTAATTACATATATGAAACATTGGCCAATTTATCAAACACTAGACAACCAAACAAATCGATGAAAAATAAAAAAATGCTGTCTGGTTCAATAATTAATGTAAATGACTTAGAAAAGAACTAAGACAACTTGCCAACAAAAAACATAAAGAACCTGTCAGGCGTTTCATGGGGACAAAGGACCCAAGAGCAGAGGGGATAAATCAAAAAGTCTTTAATGTTCAATAAACACAAAAAGCGCTCCTGCGCTAGCTCAGTCGAGCTCAATAATGAAGCCACTGGGGTGAGGATAGTGTGTTCGTCAGTGTGTAGTGCTGTGGAGGTCCGGAACAATCCATAGCAGGAAGGTGTGGTGTGGAGCAGAGCCCAGACAAGCAAGTCTCCCAACAAGCGGGCAGAATCCAAGGAATCCTCCTGGAGCGCGATCACCAGGGCAACGGCGATCCGATGGGCACACACCACTCTGAGACAAAGCAACCAACAGGACAGAACTTCACACTTAACAAGAGAACAATGTTAAGGTACAGCAAACAATAAACCAGCAAACATACAGAGAAAACACATGGGATGAAATAGGGAGAGCAATAAGAGGAGGACAGGTGGAGCGTGTGAGAAAACCATTACCGTAATCAGGGTCTCCCCGGGAGCGATCAGCATTACCATAGAAACGCAGATTACGCTCACCGACTCCACCTGTGACACACGAGGGAGAGAAGAAAACAAACAACAGAATGAATCGGCAAACACCGGAGCCATGACAGCGGTTGGAGGAGCCCGCTGGGGAACTACAGGAGGTCTTATTAGTCACACAAACTGGACAAGCAGCAACGAACTGGCAAACGTCCCATGCAAGCGATGGCCACCAAAAATGCTGTCTAATGAGCGTTTGAGTACGAGCAGCCCCTGGGTGGCAGGCGACATTGCACGAATGACCCCACTGAAGGACGCGTGTTCGAATTGATCGCGGAACAAACAGCTTACCCGCTAGGGATGTGGTGGGCGACACAGTGTTACGTAGCGCAGTGTGGACTTTAGCCTCCATCTCCCAGGATACCATGCCCACCACTCAAGGAGTGGGGAGGATGGTATCCGTTGGGGCGGCGGAGGTCTCGAGTTCGAAACATCGAGAAAGGGAATCGGGCTTGACGTTCTTGGAGCCCAAACGATACGAGAGGGTAAAATCAAAACGTGTGAAATATAATGCCCAGCGAGCCTGTCTAGAGTTAAGACGTTTAGCACTACGGATGTACTCTAGGTTCTTGTGATCAGTCCAAACCACAAAAGGTATCCCTTAACCCTCTAACCAATGACAACAGTCACCCAAGGCCAACCGGACAGCCAGTAATTCCCGGTTATCGATGTTGTAATTCTGTTCAGCAGCAGTTAAACAGTGTGAAAAGAATGCACAAGGATGCACCTTTCCATCCGAGGGAGAGCGTTGAGAGAAAACCGCTCCAACACCCACCTCTGACGCATCCACCTCCACCACGAACTGTAAAGCAGGGTCAGGGGTAATTAAAATGGGTGCGGTGGAAAACCGCTCCTTGAGTTTAGCAAAAGCGGACTCTGCTCGCGGAGACCAACAAAAGTCAGTGCGCGTGGAGGTGAGATCCATCAGGGGCACAGCGAGTTGGCTATAGTTCCTTATAAATCTCCAATAAAAGTTAGCAAACCCCAGAAACCTCTGCAAAGCCTTGCGAGAACGTGAGGTTGGCCACTCAGTGATGGCTTTAACCGTAGCCAGGTCCATATACACTCCCTCGGACGAAACGATGAACCCCAAAAACGGAACCGACTGCACATGAAACGTGCACTTCTCTGCCTTGACAAACAGCCGATTCTCTAGCAGTCACTGAAGCACCTGCCTGACATGCCGCACATGGTCTTGTATATTCTGGGAGAAGATCAAAATATCGTCGAGATAAATGAAAACAGAACGATCAACCATGTCTCAAAGCATATCATTCACTAGCCCTGGGAAGATGGCGGGGTGCTGACCAATCCGAAAGGCATAACCAAATATTCAAAGTACCCCCTATGGGTGTTAAATGTCGTCTTCCACTCATCCCCCTTCCTAATACAGACCAGATGGAAAGCGTTCCATAGGTCCAATTTCCACGAAGAAGAACCCCACCCCTGTGGGCAAAGAGGAAGGGTGGATGAGACCGGCTGCTAAATTATCGTTTATATACCTGTTCATGGCCTCACTCTTGGGGGCTGAGATCGAATACAACTATCCTCGAGGCGGAGAGGTGCCAGGAAGCAATTCAATAGCGCAGTCATACGGGCGATGAGGATTGGCAGAACACCATCCTCAAGTCGTGATACTCCAGCAGAACATCTGCCGACTCATCCTGCAACAAAACACAAGACTGGACAGGGGAGACAGCAGAGTTAAGACAGTGTGAAGAGCAGAAAGAGCTCCAAGACAAAACAGAGTTGGTTTCCCAATCTATGTGAGGGTTGTGTGTTACCAACCAAGTGTGTCCAAGCACAACTGGGGTAGCTGGAGATCGTATGAGGAGAGCCTACCCACCTGCTTGGGTTCAGGAGTAGGACAAAGGTCAGGAGAGGCGAGAGAAGGCGGACGAGTAGCGGTGTCGGTGATGTGGGGTGGGGTTTGGAGGGGGTTTAGATCCAGAAAATAAATTTCATATAAGGACTGGAGAAACAGCTACCTGACTGGAGGCAGTGACTGGAATGTTCAGTGTTCAATAAACACAAAAAGCGCTCTTGCGCCAGCTTGGTCAAGCTCAATAAGGAAGCCACTGGGGCGGGAATAATGTGTTCACCAGTGTGTAGTGCTGTGGCGGTCCGGAACAATCTGTAGCAGGAAGGTGTGTTGCGGAGCAGAGCCCAGACAAGCAAGTCTCCAGACACACAGGCAGAATCCAAGGAATCCTCCTCATGCGCGATCACCAGGGCAGTGGCAATCTGATGGGCACACACCACTCTGAGACAAAGCAACCAACAGAACAGAACTTAATACTAAACGAGAACAACTTTAAGGTACAGCAAACAATAAACCAGTAAACGTACAGGGAAAACACAAGGGATGAAATAGGGAGAGCAATAAGTGGAGGACAGGTGGAGTGTGTGAGAAAACCATTACCGTAATCAGTGCCTCCGCCGATTACGCTCACCAACTCCTGACACACGAGGGAGAGAAGAAAATAAACAACAAAATGAACCTGCAAACGCCAGAGCCATGACAGTACCAGCCAATCAGATGTCAAGGCTCACTTACTCAAACTGCCTGAAGCAGTATGAAAGACTCATATGCAACAAAACAGAGAACTATTTTAAAGTTAAAATTAATTAAATTGATCAATCAATAGACCAAAACACATTTTGGAGTCTGAATAAAAAATTTGAAAGACCCAAATCTGAAAGACATATATAATGCTGTCAGAAATAAAAGAACATATTAAAGATGTTAAATTAAAGAAAGCATTTGGACAAGACAGCATTAGTAATGAAATGCTTAAACACAGCAGCCACAATATCATTCAAGCTCTAGTCAAATTATTTAATTTGGTTATATGGTCTGGCATCTTCCCTTAGATTTGGTCTGAAGGACTGATCATTCCTTTATACAAAAAAGGAGATAAATTTGACCCCAATAACAATTTGGCTCTGAGGGCATTTTATGCCATCAAATGAAACGGCCAAATAAAATTACCAATTACAATTTGGACAAAATTACATAATTCTATAATAAAACCAATACTACTATATGGATGTGAAATATGGGGACCCATGACAAATTTTCACCATTGGGATAAAACAATAGAAAAAACATTTTTGGTGTACATAGAACACCTGTAGGGCTGAATTAGGTCTATACCCCTTTAGCATTGAAATTCAGAAAAGAGTCATACAATTCTGGCATCACCTCAAACAGTCTGATCCAGATTCGATTAAATATAAAGCCCTCCTCACCAATGAAACCCCTGCTGTATCACATCCTCTGAATATTCTCGCTCTGAAACTTGTTAATGAAAGCAAATTTGATATTCACTCCAATTACAAATCAAAACTTAATTGTTAAAGAAATTGACAAAAACCTAAAATATGATCACGATGAAACATTAAAAACTGAATTTGAACTCCACAACAAACCTCAATGCTATTAGTCCCTAAACAGAACTACCAAATACGCAAATTACTTATCAATTAAACAATTTTAAAAAAGAAAGATTCTGTCTAAATATAGAGTAAGTGACCGTGATCTAGAGATAGAGCGAGGAAGACATCACAGGTCCTGGTTACCGAGAGAGCGGAGGATATGCAGACAGTGTGATACAAACCAAATAGAAGATGAGATACACTTCCTTTTTATTTGCCCAAAGTACCACACTGTCAGAGAAACATTCTTTAACCAATCTGAAACATTTCAGCATTTATTCCATAAACTGTCTGATACAGAGTAACTCACATACTGTATGTACTTGGAGAAGATGACAACACAACCACAATAGTTGCTAAGTACTGTATGTTTCTGCCATTCACAATATAAGAAAATTTTACAGAGAGAGAGAATCAGCTGTGCAGTGGGTCCTGGAGGGTGTTTTTGAGGGTGACTGTACTTACAGTCTTATGTCCTAGTCTGAAAATGGTCTCTACCAGTAGTATGAAATAAATGCAGAACTGGTTCAAAGAAATAAATGCAGATGCATGTACATACACTGTTGGACATTGTAAGTAGACAAATAAAAAAAAACAATGTGAAATATGTTTTAACAAGACTTTTCTTTCTAGAAATTCACAGTGCCAGAAGTGTCCGAAGTTATAGAAACTACCATTTATGAACCAGACAACAAGAATGTAATGAGAATGATATCTGTATATCAACTTAAATAAAATGTTAGTGGTGTTTGCCCGTACATACCTGGCTGCTTCCATGCTAGAGTGCTGTGTGTAGACTGGCATCCCGAGTATAAATTATCATTTGTCATATAATGTAATAAAAGCATTACAAAAATAAGGAAAATTATAGCTTCGCCATTTGGCTATAGCTTGAGAAACCCGATCTCATGAGAATTCGTAAGAATAGTTCAAGGTGGCGATTCCATAGCAAATCGGATGACTCTGTTTGTATGAATATGGACGACTTACACGCCAACCAATTACATATGGTTCCCTTGTAGACTCCGATGTTTAGTTTCTTCCTTGTTAAACAAAATGTTTGTCTGCACAAACGTAAACCTAACAAAGAAGTGTAACATCTTATCTAGACCTTAAACATAACCATGATATTAAGGTTAAAAGGCCTGTTGTGTATGACGGAAGAAAGCGAAAGTTCCAGGTTTCCAAATGTGAATTCATTAGATATTTGTTCATATTAACCCAAATACCATCCCTAAACCTAGCCACACATTTTAACCTGTTACCATGATTGTAATTGTGAAATACGTTATGTGTACCATGGAAAAAAAGAAATATGAGATGAGATTGGCTTCCAAAGGAGAAGGGGGAACCGTATATGATTGGTTGGCGTATTAGTCATACGTTTTCATACGAAAAAGTCTTGAATTCGCCATCTCGTACTATTCTTACAAATTCTTATTATTCCCATATTAGTTGTCTATATAATTTGAAATACAGAATTGCATAAGTCAAGTGTGAGTTTTGATCCAAACTTTTGTGATACAATGCAATGACTTTTGTGCTAGATTATCCAAAACTGAACTCTTAAAATCTCAGATCATGAGTCAGACAAAATCACAGCTTGCTCCTATGCTAGTATCCTCAGGCATGCAGGGAACAAAGAAACAAGGCACCAGAAACCAGACCCAAGTTTGGGATATAACGATGTGTGTTCAAA
This sequence comes from Myxocyprinus asiaticus, assembly GCF_019703515.2. Classification (NCBI taxonomy): domain Eukaryota; kingdom Metazoa; phylum Chordata; class Actinopteri; order Cypriniformes; family Catostomidae; genus Myxocyprinus; species Myxocyprinus asiaticus. The sequence continues at coordinate 29,106,728 of NC_059387.1, forward strand.
ATAAGCTTGTTACTTAAGAGTTTTGCAGAAGTGTAAAAATGTTGAGGTCTGTGAGGCCGCAGTGGTGCCGAGCAAAGGGATAATGAAAGCTCTTACAATCTGCTAGCTGTTTAATCATCCTCACTCTTACACACACACACACACACTTGCAGCACATTAAACTCTACATTAAATTCTAGCATCCATATAGATCATAAAGTATGGCACATCACAATTTAGAGACTAATCAAATTGTGAACTTCACGCCAAATCTAAACAGCAAAGTATAAATACTTGTTGGGTTCATATCAGAACACCGAGATTCAAGTTGATGCTGTCAGGCAGAGACAGTGAGAAAGAGAGAGAGAGAGAGAGAGAGAGAGATGTGTTCTGATTGGCTCAGTCTGCACACATAGTTAAATCTAGTCGCACTGATTGGTTTGTCATTGATTGTTTCAGTGGCCTTCTGTCCGGCTCCTGATGCATGACGGGGAGGTGACTGACCTTCCTGACAGGGATCATCTATCAGTATTAGTGACCAAAGGGCAGCACGGCCAAGAGCTTGCACGAGTGATGACTGTCATACCGAAGAATTCGCACTCGCACACATCTCAAGGGTCCAACAGGTGCCGAGACCCTCAACACAGGTGTTGTGTTTTCTGTTTCTCCCTTTTGCTCTGTCTCTCTCATGCCCCCTGCAGTTACAAACCAGAACTTGCCAGCAGGGCAGCTGCAGATGAAAAGTTTTATTCCTCCAACACATCACCGTCTCTTCCTCTGAGCTGTACTGCCCAGTCTGATCTCATCTGCACGCCCTGGGAATTATGGGGTCAACATTTCTGGCCTAAATGCAATAGACCCAGGGCTGAGTCTGGGCATGCAAGGGCCTGATGCCAACCAGACAACTGGGCACTGCACGTGTCAGCCAAGAAATAGAGCGAGAGAGAGAGAGAGAATGAATTTCAAGAGCCAAGAGGGATGTTTAGCATCACCTGAAAAAAGCAAAGAGCACTTGACTCAACGACATAACACATATGACAATCTCTGACAATAAATAAACTTTTAAAGAGATTGCAAAGTGTAGTTTAGAAAAGAAAAAGGAAAACCAAAAGAGACAAAGTGCGTATTTGAAAAGCTTAATCTAATTGTTAATGACAGTTCGGATAATTCACTGACAGAAGACAGCATTACTTCATGCGAAAGTGGAGGAAGGCAGAAATAAACAATTCTACAGGGTTATACACACTCCGACAGTAAGTGTTATTTAAAGAAGTCCAATTAAGCATAATTCTTAACATAATGTGTCTATCCATTCTCATTAATTTGAGTTTATATTTAAATCAGATTTATGATTAGATGTGATATACATACACCCATGCGTTGAGAAAGCAGGGACTTTTTAAAGGGCAACGGTGCACTCTAGTGGCTGGTGCTTGGCACTAGAGCAATGAAATCTGTTGCATCTTGGATTCAGAATCCTGAATATGAAAGGGTACAACATTGGACGTTCAGATTAGGAATACACAAGGCACATGTGCACAGTTATTTTGCCCAACAGGACATTATTAAGAGATAGTAAGGAAATAGTTGAGGGACATGTTCCACTGTGAAAAAAAAAACCAACCCTAACTCAATCACAGACAGTGTAAAATATGAAATTCTCTTTTAATACATACAGATGTGAGATAACATATGTAACATCCCTTTAAACAGCATGAAGAGGCTTAGCCTGGAAAGTAGTATTCAAGGGAGTTGTGTCCAAATACATTTTAGACCGCCTTTTGCACAAAAACATTTGAAATTCAGTTTTATTTGATGTTTTCTGACCTTAACGGGATAGTTCACCAAAAAAAGAATATAGTTTGAATACATTTTGGGGCCATTGATGCAGAAATCCAGATAATTATAAAATTCTTTGGCACATGTCAAGGACATGTTCCACCAAGTGTGATACTTTTTGCCTTATTTTTGAACATTTTGTCTACCGTTTTATCATTTAAAACCTAACCAGCTTATTTTTATGAAATGTTTTACTTGAAAAGTGTGCTTTTGCTTTGTCTTTAAAATAATGGCCTCTTGGTTTGACATTTTGTTATCCAATGCTATAACATTCATACATTTTCAAGTACGACTTAAGGGAATAAATACAATTGGGGGAAGAATATATACAGTATTCAGAATACATTTTGGGGCCATTAATGCTAAAATACAGATAATTATAAAGTTCTCCGAAAGTTTTGCTCGCAACTGTGTTTAAATTACTTTATTCAGTATGATATGTTTTTAATGAGATTAAAGCTTATGATGTTCCACTAATGAAGCCTGAGAACAGAGAATGTGAACTTGATGAAAACACTAATCTCATTTTACAACTGTAATCATTTCCCTTTCACCTTCAGCATGTAAAAACACTTAATAAACCACCTTAATAACCCACCCACACATTTTTAAAGGCCATCCATAAATGGTTGTTTCACAGATTACTGCAGAAACAAAACACTTTAAAGTTTAAAGCTGTGTGTGAGAGAGTGTGTACTGTAATTTATGCGCCACTAGCAACACCTAAAAGAATTAGAAAAATAAAGATAGTTGAAGTTTGTCAAGACAGACTTTGATGTTTTCTTGACAAATCCTTGTCAGAAAGTTTAAACAAGTTTTAAATGTTTGATCGTTATACAGACATTACAGTTAGAGAAACAGCCAGCTAGCTAGATAGATAGTCAGACTGTCACATAGTCGGATAAACTGTAAGACAGATAGATAGATAGATAGATAGTCAGACTGTCACACAGTCAGTCAGTCAGTCAGACAGACAAACAGAGCCCAATCAATTAAAAAGACATAGCACGCTCCGTGGCAAATCAAAAATTTGAGCAGCCTCTGGAGTCATAGATGGTTTCGAATTTTAGAATGTGCCATGTCATCTGCGTCCGGTGTGTGACCCCCTTTAGGGTAGTCAGAACAGTCAGAAGGTCCGTACCAAGTTTAGTGGAGGAGTTAGTGATAGAAATGTTGGTCTAAGTTTAGGAACTGAGAAAATGTTTTCCGACCACTGCTCCCATCTTCCCTGAGGAGCCAAACAGCTAGTCCCGCCTCAAATTCACAGCATTAGTTCAGCCAATGTTGCTGTGTGCATATTAATCTGCAATAGGAGAAAACATTTTAAAGACCCAGTTATTATTCCTGTGTGCATGTTAATCAAGGATAGGAGAAAGCATTTAAAAGACCCCATGAAACTGCTAGACAAGTGGAGTTTTCTTTCCTGTGTTGACGTACTTCCTCTTGATACGTTTTAAAGTTTTCATCCTTCTCAAACATATCAAAGAGTTTGGCTATTTATAAAAGAGACAATCTAAATAGGCTTTAGTAACGTCACAGCCATGAATCATGATTTGCTACTAGCTAGCTGGTTACAGGTGGTATTAGGGGAAGGGACATTCACATTCCAGAGAACGTTATATTGGACAAAAATCTGTGTAGTACAAGATGAGTCATCAATATTTTTGCTCCATTTTCTCAGAGGAGCAAAACTGTAAAATTAAATGCATATATCTGTTGTTAATTTTGTCAACATTTACAGTTGAAGTCAGAAGTTTACATACACCTTAGCAAAATACATTTAAACTCAGTTTTTCAAAATTCCTGAATTTAATAATAGAAAACATTGCCTGTCTTAGGTCAGTTAGGATCACTACTTTATTTTAAGAATGTGAAATAGTAGATAATAGTAGAGAGAATGATTTATTTTAGCTTTTATTTCTTTCATCACGTTCCCATTGGGTCAGAAGTTTACATACACTTTGTTAGTATTTGATAGCATTGCTTTTAAATTGTTTAACTTGAGTCAAACGTTTTGGGTTGCTTCCACAAGCTTCTCACATTAAGTTGCTGGAATTCTGGCCCATTCCTCCAGACAGAACTGGTGTTAATGAGTCAGGTTTGTAGGCCTCCTTGCTCGCACATGCTTTTTCAGTTCTGCCCACAAATGTTCTGTTGGATTGAGGTCAGGGCTTAGTGATGGCCACTCCAATACCTTGACTTTGTTGTCCTTAAGCCATTTTGCCACAACTTTGGAGGTATGCTTGGGGTCATTGTCCATTTGGAAGACCCATTTGCAACCAAGATTTAATGTCCTGGCTGATGTCTTAAGATGTTGCTTCAATATATCCACATAATTTTCCTTCCTCATGATGCCATCTATTTTGTGAAGTGCACTAGTCTCTCCTGTAGCAAAGCACCCTCACAACATGATGCTTCCACCCCCATGCTTCACGGTTGGGATGGTATTCTTTTGGCTTGCAAGCCTCACCCTTTTTCCTCCAAACATAACGATGGTCATTATGGCCAAACAGTTAAATTTTTGTTTCATTAGACCAGAGGATATTTCTCCAGAAAGTAAGCTCTTTGTCCCCATTTGCACTGGCAAACTGTAGTCTGGCTTTTTATGATGGTTTTGGAGCAGTGGCTTCTTCCTTACTGAGAAGCCTTTCAGGTTATGTCGATATAGGACTCATTTTACTGTGGATATAGATACTTGTCAACCTGTTTCCTCCAGCATCTTCACAAGGTCCTTTGCTGATTGATTTGCACTTTTCGCCCCCAACTATGTTCATCTCTAGGAGACAGAATGTGGTACCTTCAGACGTTTGGAAATTGCTCCCAAGGATGAACCAGACTTGTGGAGGTCCACAATATTTTTTCTGAGGTCTTGGCTGATTTCTTTTGATTTTCCCATGATGTCAAGCAAAGAGGCACTGAGGCCTTAAAATACATCCACAGGTACACCTCCAATTCAGTATACATCCTATCAGAAGCTAATTGGCTAATTGTATAAAGGCTTGACATCATTTTCTGGATTTCAAGCTGCTTAAAGGCACAGTTAACTTAGTGTTTATAAACTTCTGACCCACTGGAAATGTGATATAGTCAATTAAAAGTGAAACAATTGTTAGAAACATTACTCATGTCATGCACAAAGTAGATGTCTTAAACGACTTGCTAAAACTAGAGTTTGCTAATATTAAATCTATGGAGTAGTTAAATTTGTTTTGATGACTTCAATCTAAGTGTATGTAAACTTCTGACTTCAACTGCAGGTGTACACTAGATGGGCTCAAAGCTATCAGGCTAAAAGACTAAAAGCCATGAAGCCCTAATTTTGATTTTAGGGTTTTTAACATAGTACAAATTGCATACTTCATTGAATTCTAGTTCATTTTAAAGCTAAGAATGTAGATTTTCTCATCCCTGTGAGGTGATTCTTCATAAAAAAAAAAAAATTAAAAAAATAAAAAGTTCTGAGTTTAAAATCTTTCTGGGAACACAGCATCCAGTCGGCATCCCAGAATCCCACCTACTGACATGCTGCAGGACATCAGTTCATGTACTGTACCACCTGATTACAGTAATCTCCACACTGCCTCCGTCTCACACACACACTGTTATTATTAAAGACCTGCAGAGATAATAGCAGCCATGCTCAGAAATAGCTGTTTACATCTCTCCTCCCAGAGACCACCGGGCCCCTATGCTGAGAGAGCAAGAGAGAGACAGAGAGAATAAGAGTCTAACCACATCTCCATTGTGCTGTTTGTCTTCTGTGGTCTTACAAAATATCTCTCCGTCTATCTGACTCTGCCCCTGTTGAATGAGATCAGAGTTCGCTTCAGCTGTTACCATTTATCACAGCTACAGAGCTGATATCTGAGAATGACACAGGCCCCCCTTGGCCCCAAAATCCAGCCCAATCTGACAGGTCAGAAGCGGGTTTATCTGTCTAATATATCCAACCTGAGCCTGCATACATAGGTAGCCTCACAGGTCACCAGGCAGTAATTGGATAAAAGATCATCATCTAAAGCTATTAGCACTCATGGCCAGACAGAAGCACCATGGTTGGCCATTACAATGAGACGGTGTAATTAATCCACTGCGCTCTTCAGACACCCAAAAGAGCTCATTTTAATTCAACATCAAGAATTAATTTCCAATAAAACACATAGGAAGCAGAAAATCAAAGGACTATGTGAACAGAGTTATGGTCAATATGGAGACCAATGGATCAGAAACTTTTTTTGCATTGCATTATTTTCTTCATACTTTAAACTGCCACATCAGCTGAACAAACAGAATAAAACAATCAGATGTAATAAAGTGAAAAACAGACCCAATATTGCAGGAATTGTCAACATAAAAAATAGACCCAGAAATCCTACAATTTTCAATTGTACCCATTAAGGCAGATGGTCCATAATGTCAGATACCTTCTGAAGCTATAGAACAGGTGTGGGTCAGAAACTTATCAAAATGCAAGTCCTTTTTTACCCTAAATCTCCACTTTCACTTTAAATTTTACATCTGAAAGTCACATGTAGTGCCTGTTTAGTTTCACTTTCACATCTGAACATTAAAGTGGAGATTTAGAATAAAAAAGGACTTAAAAATTGTTCTGTTTCTCACCCACACCCATTATATTGTTTCTGAAGACATGGATTTAAACACTGGAGTCATATGTATTACTTTTTTTGTTTCCTTTGTGTGATTTTGAGCTACAAAGGTCTGATCACCATTCACTTGTATTGCATGGACCTACAGAGCCAAGATATTTTTCTAAAAATCTTTATGTTCTGCTGAAGAAAGAAAATCATAAACATCTGGGGTGGCATGCGGGTGAGTAAATGATGAGAGAATTTTCATTTTTGGGTGAACTATCCCTTTAAGGTTCTCTGATTTATATCCTAAAAAACAAGAACTCAGTAATCTCACAAGCCTTCTCTAGAGTTTCAGAAGACATCTCAGCAATGTCATAAACTGTGCTCAAATTTGCCAAGATATCAAAATCTGCAATCAAATGTCACAGATTTCAATATATATATAAAAATAAATAAAAAAAAAAAAAGTATGTTGAAGTATGGCTTACACCGACACCTAGTGGCCTGGATGCTGAATCATTCAAACACAGTATTTTACAGGTACCAGTACCATTGTAAACTATCCACTGTAAACCAGGATTCTAATCCATGAGTGAAATTGTCCAATAATAGGGCAGTTACTGAGACGAAGCGAGTAGTATTTAGCTGGTTGTGTGATTCTAACATGGCTGCCCCATGAGGCACCCCGTTCCATGTACAATAAAAGAGCTTTTATAAGGTTACTGATATGATTGAACTCCTCATCATCTCACATGATGCGTGTTTCAAAATTACTATTGATTTCTTTAGAAGTAAAACTTTTTAAATGAGGAAATAAATTACTGAGTGTACCTTTAACTTATACATTTCTAGTCAAATTCTTCCAAGACCATATTATCTTAACTATCCATATTAATTTCTACAATATAATATAGCTCCATACTCTTACTGTAAGTTAACTATTTTCTTATTTGAGTAATTTTTGGAGAAACTTCTTTCTTAAAGTTGATACGTAAATGAAACATAACTGATATCTCCAATAAGTATCTTGAGCTTTGAAAGAGCAAATGTTAGCTCTTTGCATTAAGGTTCCATTTGTTAACATTAGTTAACATGAACTAACTATGAACAACACTTACAGCATTTATTAATCTTGGTTAACATTCATTTCAACATATACTAATACATTTTCAAAATCCGAAGTTATATCGTTTACATTAGTTAATGCACTATGAACTACCATGAATTAACAATGAACAATCATATTTTTATTAACTAACATAAACTAAAATATATTGTTTATTGTTTGTTCATGATATCTATTGCATTAACCAATGGTAACGAATGGAACCTTGTTGTAAAGTGTTTCCAGAGCAACTTACCGGTACATGCTTACATCTATATCATATTACAATCTCATCTCCATTTCAGAAATGTGCACCAGCACGAAATCATGGTAGGTGTTTGGGCTCCAAATGTCTGGTTACATTTAATTGCTTCAACAAATAATCTGAAAAATAATTAAGTGAAGGTGAGGAGCATGTTTTCAGTTGGGTGCTGGTCATGGGCAGACCCAATCAGACGCAACGAGGCATCCATCCAATCGTGATGATGGGAGAAAATAAGGTCACAATGGGGCAAACAATCGAAGACACAAAACAATTATTCTACAGCTGCTGATATTTAATCTTGTCTCGCTATGATAAGAGCCACACAAACTCACAGAGGCCCAGTGAAGTATGTGTGTATTGATCCAGGCATAGCAAGAGGAGGCTGGTCTGATCACTGCAGCAGTCATTATGCATGGACTGGTTTCCCCTTGCACTTATTAAACCGGTTTGTTTTCTACACATTTCCATCAGAGCTCATTAAAAAACAATGCGGCCGGGCCTGCCTATCTCAGCTTCCTGGTTGACTGCACTATAAAAGTCAAGAACTCATCACTTTCAAGGGTGTGATAAGCCCACAGCACAAATTGAAACCGGTTTGATTAGGCCTTGTGGAAGCCCCTCGCCCTCTCTCTCCTTCCAGTGGGCTGTATATCAAATCTCCCTGAGGGAAATCTGCGATGGATCCATGCCAATCCTTTGGCCACAGACTAGTAAGGTTGTTTTAGAACATGACCTATGAAGCACACACACAAACTCTCACACACTTTCATGGCAAACTAACAGTGTGAGGTCCAGTCATAATGCCTAATGTATTCAAAAGCCCTCTGGCGGTGTGCTGGATGAATAAATTATTGGAGGTGGGAGAGCTATACAGCCTTGTTCCTGAATGTTCCTGATGTCTGTGGAATTCTCCAGCCTGAGGGTGGATACATCAAGACGGATTTGATGTTGTAAACGCCTTTAAGACCACCCTAACTTTATAAAGTCAAGGAAAAATATCTATTTTTTTTAGTTTCTTCACTGCTAAAAAAATAATGTTCAAAATGCATTTATTTTGCACACTAGAACAGCACTTTGCCCCATTGAAAACTGAGACTTTTTTAAATGCTCTCCATAATCGCATACTTTTGGAAATGACTAGGTTAGGAAACTGAAAATTGAATTTTGACTAGTCCACACTGTTTATGCATCTAATCCATATTGGAATGCCGTTTTCCTTCACCAAAAAATGAAGACTTTCGAAATTGCTCTCGATTACTGCATACTTTGAAAAACTATGACGTTAGGAAACTGAAACCAAGGATCTCAAACTTTACGGATTAGTTTTGATGTGGCCTGAGACTCGATAATGCTTTCCATTATAGTATTCATAATAACTCAAACTTATGGATTGTGAAATTAATTACGTCTTTGTACATATATATCAGGCATATGTATATGGCTGCAGCATTGTGTCTCGTTGGTGTTCCAGCGTCTCACATATTCATTTTTATAGACTGTTATCATGTAGTCTGTTACAAAAAGTACAAAACAAGGCATAATAAAAAAAATTTGTCATTATGTGAAGACTCACTGGCCAACTCAATATAAAAAAGACCCAGAAAGCTCTTCCTTCAGGTTACAGATTATCGTAATGATCACGCACCACTGTTTTCATCATGGCTGTCTGAACATTGTATTTGCAAACCACGGTTGGCTTGACCGAAGACAAGTACTCGTGCCCATTCCTTGGACGTGGCCTAAAATTACAAGTGAGGATTATGTGCAAAACAAGAAAGCAACTGTCTCCCTGGTTACCACAATTTACATTAAACAAAAAAAGTATTAAGTGCAGAAAAGCTTGCTGTGGGACTTTGCTTTGCTGTCTGCCAGGCCCAAGATTGTCAGCCTTTTAAACAATCTGCATCCATTAAATTAACAGTAGTTTTGGCATAATGGTATTTTTCTTTCTTATTAGCATGTAGAAGAGCACAATTACCTATTCCAGTGTGTTATTTGTTTTAAACGGTCTGTGTTTACAGCTAAGTGTGCATGAGAAATGGTCTGGATGCAAATTAGCCAAACAGCTGCTGATAAACAAGAAATTCCACTTAAACTGGTTATAAAACACAAACATACATGAGGGTACACATTGAGGTCCTGTTTCCACTGAGACAGTGTTGCTCCTTGAGTTATGGCATAAGACAGGACATTTACTCTACATACCTGATAAATACATTGTGACACTTAAAAATATATGAATGCCACTGCATTAGATAAGAAAACCAACTGGCATGTAAAGAAAGATAGTACAGACAATTTTTAAGCAAAATATTTCACACAGACACACACACACACACAAAAAAGGTTTGTTATATCTGAAATTAAAATCTATAGATAAGCTGTTCACAAATTACAACAAAAATATATGGAGACTTTCTGGATGTGAAACGTGAGTGGAACATGTCCTTAGTTAATGTGCTGTGCAACCCCTGTGTTAGTAACATTGAAATTTCAAAAAGAATTTGGAACATCATTATTTTGAGTCATTTCAATTTATTGGGGTTGAAATCTGATCATTCCACTGACATCTTTAAGGATGCAGTTAACAGCTGATTGATACAGCAGCAAAAAAATTAATAAATAAACTGTTGAAAAATCCACATACAGTACATGTGCTTAGACTACCAATGCCCTGCTAGCTTAAAACTTTCTCTCATTCAGTCTGTTACTCCAAGTAATTAATGTTACTGTTGTGGAATCTAGACAAAGCCTGGTTATTGTACTTGGCACAGCTGGGCATCTTTTGGTATGTAAATGAAACAGACTGGGTGGATTGCAGGGGGCTTGAATGCCCCTACCAGACTCAACTGCCACGGGCTGTTTGGATATCTGCTCTCTGCACTAAAAGAGGCTTTTCTGGTTCTTTGCCAGTACAGACGCACTGACGAAAACCAAATAAACACACATACAGTATCTCTGTCACCACACACAACACATGCATTATTAATGGGCTGTTTTCAAAAGAAGAAGGTGCACATACAATGCACTAGACCCACAAATATAGTATAATGATAATCTAAAATATGCTGGACTGGTGCAAAGTCCCTTTCAAGGCAAGTCAGTCCACTCGGCGGCCATCTTGAAACGCTCCTGGGCAGTTATTTTCTATAGATACAAGCGGCATAAAAGTACAGCTTCTATCTACTTGAATGGGAAAAGACCAAAATCTCCAAAGTGGACAGTCAAGAATTGCATTCAAAGAACATATTTCAAATTAGCAGTTAAATCAGACTATAATGGTATCATAAATTGTGCTTCTTTATCACAGATCATGCAAAAACAAACACTGTTTTTCAGGCTGGTCCAGATAATGTGCATGCACGTTCTCGAATAAACTGACAGGCGATGTCTTTTTTTGCCAAGCTCCAAAGAAAAGGTAGAAACCATTTCAGCCAAACCATACTCTAAGCAAGCAGGTGAACGCAGAAGTATTTTGTGTCGTTCTGAAATGTGTCAGACCGCAGTTCATAACACAACACAACTACGTGTTGCATTCTCAACATTGCAGCAAGAAGTGCTCTAGCGAGATTAGTTTGAACTGTCCGCTTCTACGGTGAGTTTTCTCTTTTAGGTCAACTTCTGTCATGGTGTTGTTGGTGACAAGTGAGCAGCATTCCTGTAAGTGGCATTAGCTTGAAATGTGTAATAACGAAACAGCGATGTCAAACTGTCGTCAGTAATATTGAAACTGTTGTCTCTTATAGAAATGGTCACATTAAAACGTCTAACCGTATGAGAAAGTCAAATCTCATCCATGTAATGTTGAAAGACTCAAATTCCACATGTACTCGCAAAAGTGAAGATCAAATAAATATGGCATTTTCTAACGTGAGGTCTCTACAAAGTAAAAATTTTTTTTATCCATGATATTATATCTGAGCGACAATTAGACTGTTTGTTTTTAACTGAAACCTGGCTTGGCTCAGATGGTGCTGCATCCCTCATTGAGGCCTCTCCACCAGGTTATACATGATCCTACTGTTCTCAATAATTTTAGACCAATTTCAAATTTAGCATTTTTAAGTAAACTCAAAAAACATGTAGATGAACACAATTTGCATGAAAAGTATTAGTCAAGTTTCAGAAACAGTCATTGCACTGAAAAGGCATTGTTAAAAGTGGTGAATGATCTTAGACTGAATACTGATAAGAGGAATACATCAATCCTAGTCCTTTTGCACCTAAGTGCAGCCTTCGACACTGTAGATCACAGTACTCTGCTTAACAGACTTGAGAACCCCATAGGCCTCTCAGGCACTGCCTTAAATTGGATCGGGGGCTGGATTCACGAAAATGTTCTTAAGAAAAAAAAGGATAAATTATAAGAAGTTTGTAAGAACCTTCCTAAGTGCAATTCTTGAAAAATTCATAAGTTCTTAAGAACATCTTAATTTTTTTCTTAAGAATAAAAAGACAGGCTTTGACATTGTCTGATCAGCCTGCTCATGAGCTTGCCTTGTCTAATAGCCTACAACAAATTCAATACTTCAACACTGGTAAATCGTAACGATAAATGTATCTATTAACTTCTATTTTTTAAGTAGCAAGTACCTCGCCATAATTTTTTGAATGTAAATCAATGTAAATTTACATGACCTGCTTCCTTATTATTTGAACTTTAATAAAGGATGCATTAAAGATATAACAGTGAGGTGTTTCTTTTAAAGACGCTCTGACACGCAAGTTTTGCTTCAGTGGAATGGCAGCTCCGGCTGTGCTGTATTTCACAATGAGAGTGTTTCTGTATTTACTTATTTTGTATTTTTGCATTATAATTCCCTCATCCTTTGCAATCTACATCACCTGAAGCTGTTTGGAAAGTTTGGAGTTCATCTGGACTATGAGCCGAGTAATTCTTTCTCTCCTCAGTCAGTCGTGAGCTGCAGTCCTGCTCTCACGTGTCATCAGTAGAGTTTAATATGATCTCATGTTACGTTAAATGAGATCAAACGACTATTCGACAACTAAAATTTTTGTTGACAATTTTTTATTATCGACGTTGTCGTTTCAGCCCTACTTACCTGACTAATAACACATTCAGTTTAATGGCACAGACATTTGAAGACACCAGTAACTCTATCGTCTCCTTGAGTACTGAGGTTTGTTCCCGCCATGGTCACGCAAGAATGCGCATTAAGCAAGTTCAACCGGGCCGCTCGGTGGCCAAGCACTCGCATCTGCATTCATGTACTTGCGTAGAGTATGTTTCGGCCTTAAAAATACCATACATTTAATCCATATAACTGATACACTACTACTCCAAGTCTTTGGAAGCCATATGATAGATAGCTTTGCATGAGGAAACCATTTTTGATTATTTTTTGGGGGTGCACACTTGAAAACATTTTTCTGTACAATGATGCAAACAATTGTTTAGAAAATTACATAAAATTGAGAGATGGATAACAGACAGCAAAATCAAGCTCCCATTTTTAGATGGCTGACGGGTGGAAACTCACCCAAGAGGATGCATTTAATCTGGACAGATTGGATTAAGATTTCTTTCCCACACCTACTCACAGATACGAGTAACCTTATCTACCCTTCAGTTTCAGAAAAGCTCTCACAAGACGAGCTTCAACTCCTTTTGGATAAATATAGGCTACTATTAAACACACACTGTGAGTTTCTGTGCTGTTGGTTTGTTCGTTTAGATTTGTATTCTTTTACTATAGACATAATGAGAGAACATTATCAGTTTTGTTTACAGGTGCACTCAAAGAGGTCTAAAATACCTGTTAACATTACCGTTCACATCAAAAGCAGTTCCTCACCTGGCGCAGGTAGCACCGGAAGTTTGTGGGCCTCACACATGGCATTTTCGCGCCGGACACTACCGGAAGCGGACGCCACTCGAAGGGACGTTTCAAACGAAAGTGAGCTTAATTCCTTGACGACGAGCCATTCCACTATGACATTTGTGAAGGTTACATGAGATGGTCACTTCAAGGAATTAATTTCGCCGTTTGTAATCACGTGACGCTGTGTGTCACGTTCGCACAATTACTGAGGCCATTTATTTGAGACCTGGGATTTAAACCCTTCTAAACCCATTAAGAAATATTCCTGTATAATTATATTTTTCATGTTTGTCTATACCAATCTCCACGTAAAGAGCCAGTACAATCTTAAAAGCTATTTAAGCATTAATTTTGCTGCTGTGTTATCAAGGTTTATCATTTACATTCAAAATCAAGTCTAGTGAAATGAAGTGAAAGAAATTGCATTTTGAAGAAATGTCTTCACCTGGTGGTTGTATCAGGAAGTATTTATCACTTTTATTCAAGAAACAGGGATTGACAATAGTTGAAAGCTAACAGTTAAAGGGATGTTCCGGAGTTAAACTCAATCGACAGCATTTATGGCATAACACTGATTACCACAAAAAAAAAAAAAAAAAAAAAAAGAGCGAGAGAGGAAAAAGCAGCAAAAATCTGGGTTACAGTAAGGCACTTACAAAGTGAATGGGGGGCCAATCCATAAACGTTAAATTACTCATTGTTTCAAAAGTATAGCCACAAGATGTAAACAATATACATGTTAACATGTTTGGTTTTTTTGACCTTTTCTGTGTAAATTAATATATATTTTAAAAAAACTTCGTCATGACGATGTAATGTCAACAAACCCTAAAACTACAACTTCACAGCTCAAATAATGAGTTTTAACATAATCATTTAAATGCTTTTATAAAATTATAAACTTCACATTTCTGCCTCCGTAATCCCTCCCTCCATAAATTGGCCCCATTCACTGCCATTGTAAGTACCTCACTGTAAATGGACAGACGAGACTTAATGACTTTTTTTGGTAATCAACATTATGCCACAAATGCTGTCAATTCAGCTTGACTTGTACTGAACCCAGAATATTCTTTTAAACAAATCATGGAAACATGTTCACTGGAACTGACCATGCTAAATTATTTGGAACAGGACATCAGTAAGCAATTTATGTTTCAGAGCTGGATAGAAATGTATTTGAGTAATCAGGGGATAAAAGTCTTTAGAAAAACCTCACTCATAGTGAGCACAGACAGCAGCACTTAAGTATATACACAGACAATAATGCAACCATTTCTGCAAAATAAATAAACCCAGAGAGTGTTTCAAAGCTGAAACAGTTGTGACAGTTCGCAAGATGAGTATGGGAGAAAAAGTGGACAAGTTGAACTAAAGCTAATTTCATATGCTTCATTCAATGTGGCAGATCAATTACATTCATAAGCAAAGAACACAGACCACTGAACCATTTTCACTGAGCTACAAATAAGCTATAACAGCTGCTAAATCTTTCACCACACATCAGCTAAAACACTCAATAATCAGCCTTTGAAAGAAAACAACCACCAGATGTGTTCAACCACTGAGCAAGATCAGATAGTTGTTCCGATTTAATAGCATTCACTGAACAAGTAGGAAATTAAACACTTGTCGTTTCACTGAGCAAATCTGATAATGAATGCAGAACTTCATCAGCAACCATAAACCAAGAAAAACAAACACTGATTCATTATGCTCTCCAAATAAGAACATTTATGACCAATAAGTCATTGTTATTGCATTGCTGGGCAATAATTTGCACATTTGAAGTTTGTTTGATGTTATATTTTTTGTACAGAAATGTTAAAATTGTGTTAAGATGAACTCTATGATGTCCAGCGCCAACACGCCACTTTCATTCGATCCCAAACAGCCTCTAGAGAGTCAATGGCTGGACGCACATCCAGGATAGAGAACTGGTAAGAGTCTTTATCAATGTCCCCATCGTAGTAGTCGATGACATAGCGGACTTCCTTTCCACAACGATCTACGATCCAGTCGTGTCGATCGTAAGGTAATTCATATCTAAAGAAAAAGAAAAACATCAAGAGAGAAATCAAGCATTCTAGCTTGAAAAACAGTCAACAGCACATATTGATCACAAGATACACATTCAGTTATCTCACCCCATCCAGTATCGTATTCTGGCTCTTGGAGAAAACTCTTTTGCTTTGCCTCCGAATCTTTTAAGAGATGGGCCACATGGACACTCGCTATTGAAAACAAGATATACAAAGATATATTAAACAGTGTGACAGCATAATGACTCTGCCAGTGACCATCGAATGCCAAACAGATGGCGACCGACACATTAATATCACCTCATTTCGGGATTAAATCTGTGAGCAACAATCCTGACAAGCTAAAAACCAGTCTGTTTTGTGAGTCCAGGAGGTGATAATACAGCTCTTATGTAATTAAAATGTGTTTGGCATCACAAGCTATTTTTCAACATTATTTCTTCTGCTAACAATATAACATTGCATTGGAACACTTTGTAATACAACACTGAACAATGTGGGATTACTCTCTCAACACAAAGGAATTTCGATCACTAGCTAAGTGAGAATGGAAGTTGTACTGTATCTTACCCAGCATGCAGTGCTTCCCACTTCAGGATTTCCTGCCAGGCTTGATCGTTGTTACGATTGTGGATTTTGATTATGTTGGACATGTCTTCAGGTGCAAGATTATCGTCCTTCCAGCGCCACCTAACAAAATGGCAATTAGCAATTGTTTCCTCTAACAGAGGATACTCAGTTTTATTAAAGATAATCTTTTCATAGAAGCCTGATGTTCTCCATATAGATATGGAGTAAAGGTGAGTAAATTATGACGATTTGAATGTTTTGGGTAAGGCAAGTCAAGTTTATTTATATAGCACATTTCATACACAATGGCAATTCAAAGTGCTTTACATAAAAAGGATAAAGCAAATAAAAAATATATAAAAAGAAATAATTTTAAAACCAGTTAAGAACTATAAATAAGAATAACGAGAAATAAAAATATAAATGTCAAATGTAAAAAAGTAAAAATTATTACAAATGACAAACAGAAAAAGAATACAGAAATAAAATTATGCAGTGCAATCAGTGAGTGCAGCACAGTGCTCAGTGAAGAAATGCACAGCTAAACAGATGTGTTTTCAGTCTGGATCTGAATGTGGCTACTGTTGGAGCACATCTGACCTCTTCGGGAAGCTGGTTCCAGCTGCGGGTGGCATAATAGCTACACGTTGCTTCACCTTGTATTTCTAACTGACTTGATTCTGATGATCTGAGAGGTCTGTTAGGTTTATATTCAACAAGTATATCTGCAATGTATTTAGATCCTAGGACACTGACTGTTTTTTAAAAGAGTAGTAGTACCTTAAAATCAATTCTAAATGTAACTGGAAGCCAATGTAAAGACCTGAGGACTGGAGTAATATGCTCAGATTTATTTGTCCGGGTGAGAATCCTGGCAGCAGCATTCTGAATGAACTGCAGGTATCTAATGGTCTTTTTGGGAAGCCCGGTGGGAAGTCCATTGCAATGGTCCACCCTACTGGTGATGAATGTATGAACAAGTTTCTCTATGTCTTGAGTAGATACAAAACATCTTATTCTGGCTATATGTTTTAGATGATAGTAGACTGATATAGTTATCGCTTTGATGTGACTACTGAAACTAAGGTCTGTCTCTGGAGTCAAGGTATGTTTTGGCCCAGTGGGAGAATATTTAGATTAAACAGGAGCGGTGCAAGGATTGAGACTTGTGGGACTCCATACATCATGGATGTCCACAGATTCATAGTTACCTATGTTCACATAATAACCCCTCCCTTCTAGATACGACCTGAACCAGCTGAGGACCGTCCCAGAGAGCCCTACCCAGTTTTCTAGGAGTATGTTGTGGTCAACAGTGTCAAAAGCAGCACTAAGATCCAGTAATACCAACACTGATATTTTGCCTGAATCAGTATTTAGCTGAATATCATTAAGTATTTTTATGAGCGCCATCTCTGTGCTATGATGCGGTCGGAAACCAGACTGGAAACTGTCCAAGTAGCCATTTGAGTTTAAGAATGTATTCAACTGATTGAAAACAACCTTTTCAATGATCTTGCCTATGAAAGGAAGATTTGAAATTGGTCTGTAGTTGTTTAAAATGATGAGTTATTCAGATTGTTTTTTTTTGTTTTTTTTAAAAGGGGCTTAACAACTGCAGTTTTTAGGGATTAGTGCCTGAAAGAGTGAGGCATTAACTATTTTTAACAGCTCTTTTTCTAGACAGTTAAACACATATTTGTAAAATGTGGGGAGAGTGTCAAGACAGCAGGTCGATGTTTTAAGATGCTGTACAGTTTCTTCCAGGGTTTTGCCAACATTTGCCTCAAAATCAGACATAGTGACTAATTTCTGAAGTTTTTGTGGTGGGTGCTGTCTAACAGTGCAACGTGTGGACGAGCTGATCATCATTCTAATATCATTGATCATCTTCATGAAAAAAGATGCAAACTTGTTGCATTTGCTGTCACAGCAATTCACAGGGAACCCGTGTTGGTGGGTTAGTCAGTCTCTCTACAGTATTTTTTTTTTCGTGAACTATTCTTTGAATTGGCAATGAGAAAACATATTTTCTTAACAATTTTGAGAAAACATGCTGCAAATTTAGTCATTTTGGGACACAATAAGAAGTTTAATAAGATTTTGGTAGGACTGAGCTAAACGGATTTTCCCTGGCATACGTTCTCTTTCTTGACAAAAAATGTACAGTGCTTTTTCAACTGTCTAAGTAATCAAGTTACAGCAATCACAAGCTCCTTGAAACAAAGCCAGATGGGATATCAGCTCATTTATGAGGCAAACAAATACATTTGTAAGGTCCAATTAGAGCTCTATTTTATGAAAACAAGACACATGTAACAGGTAATGATGCAATGAAATGAAAATACTTGTTTTTGGACACTGGGCAGAAAACTGATTATTATTTTATTATTATAAAATAACTGATTATTTTAAATTAGACTTTATTTGGAATATTTGAACAAATTCTAAATGTATTCTAAATTATAGATTTTCTATGTCTGCCCAAGTATATATGACATAATGCATAATTTAATATTTGAAAGAAGGTTGCCAGCTGAGGAATTGCCAGTAATACACATTGCACCTCACCTTTGTCTTTCGGAGCATGTGCACATCGCTAAGGGGAATTGTGGTCAAATTAATGTATACATGCTGGACAAAGCCAAGCTACAATCACATTATCTAGGTCCGTTGGTCCCACATAGCAAATATCAGACTAGTACAATTTCTGTTGGACTAGAGGGTTTAACATTACATTAAAAAAAACAACTAAATATTGTTTTAGTCTGACTGAAATCGAACATTTAAAATACATGCAAACGTACTGACTGTCCCATCAAATATACAGTGGCCCCAAAAAGTATTCGGACACTTAAGCTCAACTTTAAAATGCATGAATTCCTTTGCACTTGAGAACAAAATATCTTACCAATTTGCATTTATTGTAAAGAAAGATAAGCACACTTTTCAAGCAGAACTTTTAACAATAAGAAGCTTGTTACGTTTTAAATGATAAAACAACAGATAATTGGACACTTGATAATGGCTTCATTAAATTTTACAAGTTCAAGTGTTTTAGTTTTTAGTTTGCAATCCTTTCATTCGCAGAACTACTTGACAACATCTGGGCATAGAATAAACAAGTTTCTGTAAAAGCTGTGGTGAAAGATTCCCCCAGGTTTCAGCCACCAAAGCTTTCAGTTCATCCACACGAGGACATGGACAATCTGACATTTTCTTCATACGTGCTCTCACCAGATAAGCAAAAAACAAAATCTTCCATCCTCCACAATTGGGTGTATTGCAAAAAAAGTGAAGGACTTGCGAATGAGAACAGAACGCACACAAGCAGACCCCGAAAACCAACCAGCAGATTGGACAGGATAATTGTGAATAAAATCAAGAGAAATAGGCAAGAAACAACTGCAAGGATTGCCTCACACATCAGTGAGAATTACTAGATAAAACTTAGTTCACAGGCCATTCAAAACAGGATCAATGAGTATGGGTACAGAGGGAGAGTAATGCAGAACATGCCCAGAAAGTCAGCAGCTTTTGAAGAACTGTCTTATCAGATGAGTCCAAACTGAACCTGCATGGATATGATGGCAGAGTATTTGTGTGGAGAAAGGCAGGGGAAGAATTCCAGCCACACAGAACTAAGGGTACTGTAAAGCACAGAGGTGGAAATGTCAGAGTCTGGGGCTGTTTCTCTTCCAGTGGTGTCAGTGAGCTTGTGTTCATTGATGGAATCATGAACTCTGAAGTGTTAAGAGAAATTCTGGATGCAAATTTGCAGAAACAGGTGAAAAAATTAAGACATACAGTTTGCATACCCTGGCAGAAATTGTGAAATTTTGGCATTGATTTTGAAAATATGACTGATCATGCAAAAAAACTGTCTTTTATTTAAGGATAGTGATCATATGAAGCCATTTATTATCACATAGTTGTTTGGCTCCTTTTTTAATCATAATGATAACAGAAATCACCCAAATGGCCCTGATCAAAAGTTTACATACCCTTGAATGTTTGGCCTTGTTACAGACACACAAGGTGACACACACAGGTTTAAATGGCAATTAAAGTTTAATTTCCCACACCTGTGGCTTTTTAAATTGCAATTAGTGTCTGTGTATAAATAGTCAATGAGTTTGTTAGCTCTCACATGGATGCACTGAGCAGGCTAGATACTGAGCAGAAAAGAACTGTCAAAAGACCTGCATAACAAGGTAATGGAACTTTATAAAGATGGAAAAGGATATAAAAGATCCAAAGCCTTGAAAATGCCAGTCAGTACTGTTCAATCACTTATTAAGAAGTGGAAAATTCGGGGATCTCTTGATACCAAGCCAAGGTCAGGTAGACCAAGAAAGATTTCAGCCACAACTGCCAGAAGAATTGTTCGGGATACAAAGAAAAACCCACAGGTAACCTCAGGAGAAATACAGGCTGCTCTGGAATAAGACAGTGTGGTTGTTTCAAGGAGCACAATGTGACGATACTTGAACAAAAATTAGCTGCATGGTCGAGTTGCCAGAAAGTAGCCAATGCCACAAAAAAGCCCGGTTACAATATGCCCAACAACACCTTGACACGCCTCACAGCTTCTGGCACACTGTAATTTGAAGTGATGAGACCAAAATAGTGCTTTATGGTCACAACCATAAATGCTATGTTTGGAGGGGGATCAACAAGTATTGTGCTCCTTGAAACAATCACACCGTCTTTTTCCAGAGCAGCCTGTATTTCTCCTGAGGTTACCTGTGGGTTTTTCTTTGTATCCCGAACAATTCTTCTGGCAGTTGTGGCTGAAATCTTTCTTGGTCTACCTGACCTTGGCTTGGTATCGAGAGATCTTCTTAAGTGATTGAACAGTACTGACTGGCATTTTCAAGGCTTTGGATATCTTTTTATATCCTTTTCCATCTTTATAAAGTTCCATTACCTTGTTATGCAGGTCTTTTGACAGTTCTTTTCTGCTCCCCATGGCTCAGTATTTAGCATGCTCAGTGCATCCACGTGAGAGCTAACAAACTCATTGACTATTTATACACAGACACTAATTGCAATTTAAAAAGCCACAGGTGTGGGAAATGGACCTTTAATTGCCATTTAAACCTGCGTGTGTCACCTTGTGTGTCTGTAACAAGGCCAAACATTCAAGGGTATGTAAACTTTTGATCAGGGCCATTCGGGTGATTTCTGTTATCATTATGATTTAAAAAGGAGCCAAACAACTGTGTGATAATAAATGGCTTCATATGATCACTACCCTTAAATAAAAGACTGTTTTTTTGCATGATCAGTCATATTTTCAAAATCAATGCCAAAATTTCACAATTTCTGCCAGGGTATGCAAACTTTTGAGCACAACTGTAGATGGGGCTCTCAAAGCATACCGGCACCTACTGGAAGAATACTTTGCAAAAAAGAAAATTTATGGTCTTAGAATGGCCCTCCCAGAGCCTGGACTTAAACCCTATAGAGCACCTATGGAATGCAATGGAGAAGACAATTACAGATCATCCATTTCTAGTGTGGATGAATTGAAAGCTTTGGTGGCTGAACGTTGTCAAGAAGTTCGGCGAACAAAAGGATTGCAAACTAAAAACTAAAACACTTGAACTTGTAATGAAGCCATTGTCAAGTGTCCAAATAATTTTAAATCATATAACTGTTGTTTTATCATTTAAGACATAAGCATATTTTTGTTAAATGTTCTGCTTAAAAAGTGTGCTTATGTTATCTTTCTTTACAATAAATGTAAATAGGTTTGATGTCTTGTTCTCAAATGCAAAGCAATTCATGTAGTTTTAAGTTCAGCTTAAGCATACAAATACTTTTTGGGGCCACTTTATTTAGGCCTACCCCAGCATAAACTCACCCCTTCCGCAGCATGGCATTCCAAAACATCTGTTCAGAAGGATAGACCCAGTTCTTTTCTGTGCCTGATCGAGGGATTTTAGACTCTTCTCTGTTCATGGACAGAGGGAAGGGCTGGTCAGGGGCAGGCACCTGGTTTGGAGGAGGCATCTGTAGGACACATGAACGCAGCACATTAATGCA
Organism: Myxocyprinus asiaticus; assembly: GCF_019703515.2. Taxonomy (NCBI): domain Eukaryota; kingdom Metazoa; phylum Chordata; class Actinopteri; order Cypriniformes; family Catostomidae; genus Myxocyprinus; species Myxocyprinus asiaticus. The sequence continues at coordinate 29,129,014 of NC_059387.1, forward strand.
CATTATCAACAAAAAAAAATAACAAAAAAATCACAAAGAAGGATTTGTGAATCACATTTTATCATAAAAGGATAGTTTATCCAAAAATGAACATTTATACCATTATTTACCCTCATGTTGTTCCAAACCTGTTTGACTTTCTTGCGTGGAACACAAAATTTGATTTTAGGCAAAATGTTAACCTCAGTCTCCACTCACTTTTGTTGTACAGGAAAGAGCCGACGAGTCAACCTTCTTCAAAATTTCTCCTCATGTTCCACAGAAGAAAAAAAAAAAGAACATCACAGGTTTCGGACGACATGAAAGTGGGTAAATGATGACATCATTTTCATTTTTGGGTGAACTATCCCTTTTAACAGTCTGCGAAAAGCACCATTTACCATGTTAGTGGGATCGATGGCTCCATCAGCAGCTCTCATGGGACATTGGACAAACTCGTAGGCTCGGTCCTGATGCACTGGTCCGGCCGGTGCCGTCTCAGCCTGATGCATTGGGCACTCAGGCGGTGGAGAGCCTGGGTTTACATTACACATTATGAATTATTATTCCATAAATCCACATTTAATATCTTTGAACTCATGATAACAGATGGTGCATGACTCACTTTTGGGGGGCTCTTGATGCATGGGACATCCAGGGGGTGGGGACACCCCCCCAAAATGAGGCACTGCCATTGTAGCCTCTGCCCTAACTGTGGAGGCAGGACCGGACAATGAAGCTCCCATAATCCTCTGAAGAAAGCAAGCAAACACACTGACATGAAGATCAAGAGCATCCAGAGAGTTTGACTGAGTGTTATCAGTTACACTATTAGTGTTATGTCATACAAAATGTACACTACCCCACAAAAACTTAGACACACATGATAGAATTAATATTTTTCATGACCTTAAAAACTGTAAAGGCTTATGCTTAAATGGTTAAAATAGCTTTATAGATGATTGAAATTGTGCTCATGTATGAATTTCTTTGCAAAACTAACATTACCATTGAAAATATTTTTTTAATGGATGAGTTGGACCAGATACTGGAGAAAAAGCAGCCAACAAAGTGTCCAGCATACATGAAAACTCCTCCAATACAGTTTTCTTTAAAAAAGCATCCCTGGATCATGAAGTTACTTGAGAGATGTATGTATGTATGTATGTATGTATATATATATATATATATATTAATGTCTCAGGCTTTTAACAATACTGATACTTGAGAGTTACAAAAGACTTGTGTAACATCATCCATGCATTTATACTACAGTCATGAAAGGCAGTTAGCAGGTTACACGGAAATTAACAATGTCCTTGAATAAAATACAACATATTCCCTTTAAACACCTTCATAAAACCGTAAGCAGATACTATAAAACAGCTTCATATATCCGACAGAAGATTTAACAAACATAACAGATTTTAACTCACCACTTTTTCTATCTCTGCTCTGAGTGTCGGACGCCTCACAATGTCAACGTGCAACGCTGCTTCCGGTTACCCAGCACGCCCAGCGAGTAGAGGCGGGGCGATGGCGTAGCTCATAAATATTGATTAGATTGTGCAAGTGTTGTTTGGTAACGTCTCCGGTTGCACATGTAGCCTCGGTTCCCTGAGATGTGGAGTATTGATGCTTAAGGAAAATAAAGATAGAGATTTAGGGGGGAAAAAACGAAATTCTATTAATCAGATCTGTTGCTTTTAAATAGTCTAACAGAGCCTTAGATACTATTGAAGTATTCCTTTCTTTATTATATCCAATGCACTGTAACAGCACATGCTCTACCGTCTCCGGTAGTCCACGTGTTACACAAACCAGTGTCATGTTTACCAGTAATATTTAGTGACTGATTCAATGCAGTGTGCCCTATACGAAGACGTGAAATAACAGTATCATCCCTTCGATTGCCATCAACCACTCTCTCGTGACCTTCTACACTTTGAATACTGTAAAGATGTCTTCTCTTTCCCTCCCTGTCCCACATTTCTTGCCACATTCCATTTACAGCCCCTTTAATTAACCCTTTAATTTCTGATTTACTTAATGGTGCACCTATATCTATTTCTGGATGCTTTAAAGCCTTCCTGGCCATATCATTCGCGTCTTCATTGTCTTCCACCCCTACATGAGCCGGTACCCATAAAAAATACAGTATATTCCTATTCCCTGTTGGTGTAACCCAGAGGTGCCCAAACTAGGGCCTGTGGGCCAAAGTTGGCCTGTGATGACCTTTGATTTGGCCCACCTTGCTATAGATGTCAAGAGGGAGAAAAATAGAAAGAAAGAAAGAAAGAAAGAAAGAAAGAAAGAAAATGATGGCACAGATGCAGCTCTTTGTTTTATATACAAAGCTATCTATAGCTTATTTGAAAAGTAGAGCGTATAAGTGATTTATTTTTATTTTTTTATGTATATGCGTACTTCAATGACCATTAAATAAGTGCTGTCGGAAAGTTCGCTCCATTGGCCATCCCAGGTGCCACCCCAAAATCTTCACTATGATTGGCCAGCTCCAAAGTTGGAGGTGTGCCTTCAATACTGCCAGACAGAACCTAGTTGGTTTAAAACGGAGCGGGAACTGAAGCAGTGTCAAGAAATGACAGGTAATTAGGTGGACCCGCGGAACAGTGCGTACAGTCATCCGAAATAAAATATGGCTTGAACGCGCACTATACTGTATGCAGCATTCCATATCTTTGTGAACGCGACCACTGAAGCGCACCCATGAAGCAGGATTGATAAAGTCAGGTGAGGGAGAATTTCAATATACACAACGGTTCCATTCACTCCAAACACCACACAACATTACGACAAGCACTATAAGTGAACAGACCAGAACTTTCAAAAATTCCTTTTCTGCCCTGCCAGCAAGACAATAACTGTAATGCAGTAAACTAATTCTTCATGTTTCATCCTCTTATTCGGACTAAAACCCATTTTGGGGTGTGTATAACATCTGTGTGCATCATACTGTAATTTTGTTTTTCAAAAACAAAAAACCGAACGAGACATTGCTGTAAGCACTATGGGGAAAGTCCTTCTAGACGACCTTGTTGAAACCCTTATTCAGTCACGCCAATCCCCTGATTGGCAATGATGTCTGAGCCCCACCCCTTTAGGCGCACAGTTGGCCTATGGGCGCTCAGTCACCATGACTTCAGAACTAACTTCAAGACTATGAACTTTGTCTACGTCTTGGAACCCTTTTGCTTCACCGTCGATACACACTTAAGTGGACGGAACTTGTCAGCAAGACACGAACGGGACGACTCGTCGCCTGTGCTCGGCGCCTGTGCTCGGCGCCTGCACCGAGAGGCTTTCCTATGTAGGGAACTCTGTGCCGAAACCCAAGCGTCCGACCGACCGAATGTCATGTGCTTTGAGCGTATTACACAGTGGGTGACCCACGTGATGATGTCATGTGACGACCTGACGTGAGGTCAACGTCTTGAAATTAGCTGGTTTTTAACTAGGTAAGGAGCAAAGCTGTTGTTTAAAGACTATAAATGGACAATACAGGCACTAGATGTAGATATTTTATACCTAAAACAATCCTCAACCATTTTTCCTGCATCCTGTTGTACTTTCCTCTAAGCATTCAGAGAAAGGTGTTGTATGCTGTTCTAAGTCTTTCTGAGTGATGAACTAATGGTTATAAAAAAGCTACCACCTGTCTATCATTGCTTTCTCTGATAATTCTGAAAGAAGCTTACATACCACATTCCATGACAGAAGGATATAACGTTCTGTTTTCATTTTTCAAAGTGTGTTTGTTACTTAAAGAGAGCAAACATACTGTACATCCATGCATGCAAAGTCTTAATTCATGTCTTTCTATTTTTTCATATTTTATTATTCACACACACACATATATATATATATATATATATATATATATATATATATATATATATATATACAGGTGCATCTCAATAAATTAGAATGTCGTGGAAAAGTTCATTTATTTCAGTAATTCAACTCAAATTGTGAAACTCGTGTATTAAATAAATTCAATGCACACAGACTGAAGTAGTTTAAGTCTTTGGTTCTTTTAATTGTGATGATTTTGGCTCACATTTAACAAAAACCCACCAATTCACTATCTCAAAAAATTAGAATATGGTGACATGCCAATCAGCTAATCAACTCAAAACACCTGCAAAGGTTTCCTGAGCTTTCAAAATGGTCTCTCAGTTTGGTTCACTAGGCTACACAATCATGGGGAAGAGTGCTGATCTGACAGTTGTCCAGAAGACAATCATTGACACTCTTCACAAGGAGGGTAAGCCACAAACATTAATTGCCAAAGAAGCTGGCTGTTCACAGAGTGCTGTATCCAAGCATGTTAACAGAAAGTTGAGTGGAAGGAAAAAGTGTGGAAGGAAAAAGATGCACAACCAACCGAGAGAACCGCAGCCTTATGATTGTCAAGCAAAATCGATTCAAGAATTTGGGTGAACTTCACAAGGAATGGACTGAGGCTGGGGTCAAGGCATCAAGAGCCACCACACACAGACATGTCAAGGAATTTGGCTACAGTTGTTGTATTCCTCTTGTCAAGCCACTCCTGAACCACAGACAATGTCAGAGGCGTCTTACCTGGGCTAAGGAGAAGAAGAACTGGACTGTTGCCCAGTGTTCCAAAGTCCTCTTTTCAGATGAGAGCAAGTTTTGTATTTCATTTGGAAACCAAGGTCTTAGAGTCTGGAGGAAGGGTGGAGAAGCTCATAGCCCAAGTTGCTTGAAGTCCAGTGTTAAGTTTCCACAGTCTGTGATGATTTGGGGTGCAATGTTATCTGCTGGTGTTGGTCCATTGTGTTTTTTGAAAACCAAAGTCACTGCACCCGTTTACCAAGACATTTTGGAGCACTTCATGCTTCCTTCTGCTGACCAGCTTTTTAAAGATGCTGATTTCATTTTCCAGCAGGATTTGGCACCTGCCCACACTGCCAAAAGCACCAAAAGTTGGTTAAATGACCATGGTGTTGGTGTGCTTGACTGGCCAGCAAACTCACCAGACCTGAACCCCATAGAGAATCTATGGGGTATTGTCAAGAGGAAAATGAGAAACAAGAGACCAAAAAATGCAGATGAGCTGAAGGCCACTGTCAAAGAAACCTGGGCTTCCATACCACCTCAGCAGTGCCACAAACTGATCACCTCCATGCCACGCCAAATTGTGGCAGTAATTAAAGCAAAAGGAGCCCCTACCAAGTATTGAGTACATATACAGTAAATGAACATACTTTCCAGAAGGCCAACAATTCACTAAAAATGTTTTTTTTATTGGTCTTATGATATATTCTAATTTTTGAGATAGTGAATTGGTGGGTTTTTGTTAAATGTGAGCCAAAATCATCACAATTAAAAGAACCAAAGACTTAAACTACTTCAGTCTGTGTGCATTGAATTTATTTAATACACGAGTTTCACAATTTGAGTTGAATTACTGAAATAAATGAACTTTTCCACGACATTCTAATTTATTGAGATGCACCTGTGTGTGTGTGTGTGTGTGTGTATATTTTTTTTTTTACTCATTATTTGTAATTGTTTAATTTTGTGTTGTGTGCTATATTGTCTCACAAGTTAGAGGTAAAGAGTTTCAATTTCAAGGTCTTCGATGTCATGGGATGATGTTGTGTAGAAGTAATTGTCCATTGACTTTGCATGGTGTAGTGACACTTGTTGAATTTGTGCCGGTCAGACTGAGCGATGAGAAAAATGCAATTAAGATTATTCAATAAACTCTGCTCATTTTTACCATCACTTCGTCTCCTGCCTTCTGTTATATTCCCTCTGCTGACTCTTGGGCTGGTAGGAGAGTGAGTTAAAATAAGCAGTTGATGTTGATTGGTTTTGGATATCAGACAGAACTCTGATGTCTTCTGATGGAGAAAGAGGTTTTGTGTACACTGGATCTAACATGCATTTTCACTGCCTCTATTTTTATATTCTAAGCCATATCATTGAATACTGTACATGGCATCACATCTCTGTCTATAGGCTATATACATAGGTGGTGGGTGAACAAATTGCAGGGTAAGGGTACATAAAATAAAGTAAATAGATATCATTTAAAATACAAATACATTTCCAATCTGAATCCATACATTAATTTAAAGATTTTCAAATTGCAGGTACTACCTACTACTGTACAAAGTTCACACTCCATACAAAACACTCCAAATTAATACATTTTTGATTATTGTTATTTGCACAGACGCCAGTATTCATATTGATAAATATACATCTCAAATTGATGCCTATCAATCCATCATTCTTTATATAGTCAGTCTCTTTATTAGGGCTGAAAATCGCCAGGCACCTCATGATACACATCACCATACATATGTCACGATTTGATATATCACGATACATCACAATATCGTGATTCGATTCAGTTACGTTTCACAAGCTCTTGATTAAATTCCAATTAATTTGGGTATATTTCCATTATAATGTCCATATTTGCTCGTATGAAAGAAATGAGGCACGCCACTCTTGTTTAGACAATCTGCTTCATCTTTATTGAACTGTTGGACATGATATAAATACACAAAAAATTGAATACAAATATTGATACTGGGATCGATACAATAGCATGAGAAAAATAATCACTATATATTGATATTTGACTGTATTGGCACAGCCCTACTCTTTATCCCTCCTTCCAGGAAATCTAGAGAATCTCCAGATGATGTCATGTGCAGCTTCAAGAGAGCCTTTGGATCCTTATTTCACAGTTTCTTGGACAGACAACCTTTTCTTCTCCTGTATCTCTTTCTTCTGAGCCTCCGAAGTTTTGTCTGTAAAGCATATTCATACATTCCTCCAATGTCTGTTGTATATTTATGTTTACTACATGTTTCCATCATTGGTTACATTTATGTTAAACTTTTCTATTTTAAGTATATATTTTTATATTCTAAAACAGGTATATAATAAACAGTTTAAAGCATTCCAAACACTTAACTCTTATCTTTTGGGATTACACAAAAAAAGCTGTAAATGGAAGTATCTTGTTTCACCAACAAAGGCTCACTTTTCAAGGTTAGGTCTCTGTTTCAGTATTATTCTACAAATTGACACCATCTTCTGGACACTTAAAGGTACTACATTATAAGTATTTCAATTAAAGTAAACTGGTGACTTGTCATAAATGGTATAATATCATAAGATAAAATATTATAAACTTGTCAGTATATATACAGGTGCATCTCAATAAATTAGAATGTCGTGGAAAAGTTCATTTATTTCAGTAATTCAACTCAAATTGTGAAACTCGTGTATTAAATAAATTCAATGCACACAGACTGAAGTAGTTTAAGTCTTTGGTTCTTTTAATTGTGATGATTTTGGCTCACATTTAACAAAACCCACCAATTCACTATCTCAAAAAATTAGAATATGGTGACATGCCAATCAGCTAATCAACTCAAAACACCTGCAAAGGTTTCCTGAGCCTTCAAAATGGTCTCTCAGTTTGGTTCACTAGGCTACACAATCATGGGGAAGACTGCTGATCTGACAGTTGTCCAGAAGACAATCATTGACACCCTTCACAAGGAGGGTAAGCCACAAACATTCATTGCCAAAGAAGCTGGCTGTTCACAGAGTGCTGTATCCAAGCATGTTAACAGAAAGTTGAGTGGAAGGAAAAAGTGTGGAAGAAAAAGATGCACAACCAACCAAGAGAACCGCAGCCTTATGAGGATTGTCAAGCAAAATCGATTCAAGAATTTGGGTGAACTTCACAAGGAATGGACTGAGGCTGGGGTCAAGGCATCAAGAGCCACCACACACAGACGTGTCAAGGAATTTGGCTACAGTTGTCGTATTTCCTCTTGTTAAGCCACTCCTGAACCACAGACAACATCAGAGGCGTCTTACCTGGGCTAAGGAGAAGAAGAACTGGACTGTTGCCCAGTGGTCCTAAGTCCTCTTTTCAGATGAGAGCAAGTTTTGTATTTCATTTGGAAACCAAGGTCCTAGAGTCTGGAGGAAGGGTGGAGAAGCTCATAGCCCAAGTTGCTTGAAGTCCAGTGTTAAGTTTCCACAGTCTGTGATGATTTGGGGTGTAATGTCATCTGCTGGTGTTGGTCCATTGTGTTTTTTGAAAACCAAAGTCACTGCACCCATTCACCAAGAAATTTTGGAGCACTTCATGCTTCCTTCTGCTGACCAGCTTTTTAAAGATGCTGATTTCATTTTCCAGCAGGATTTGGCACTTGCCCACACTGCCAAAAGCACCAAAAGTTGGTTAAATGACCATGGTGTTGGTGTGCTTGACTGGCCAGCAAACTCACCAGACCTGAACCCCATAGAGAATCTATGGGGTATTGTCAAGAGGAAAATGAGAAACAAGAGACCAAAAAATGCAGATGAGCTGGAGGCCACTGTCGAAGAAACCTGGGCTTCCATACCACCTCAGCAGTGCCACAAACTGATCACCTCCATGCCACGCCGAATTGAGGCAGTAATTAAAGCAAAAGGAGCCCCTACCAAGTATTGAGGACATATACAGTAAATGAACATACTTTCCAGAAGGCCAACAATTCAATAAAAATGTTTTTTTTATTGGTCTTATGATGCATTCTAATTTTTTGAGATAGTGAATTGGTGGGTTTTTGTTAAATGTGAGCCAAAATCATCACAATTAAAAGAACCAAAGACTTAAACTACTTAAGTCTGTATGCATTGAATTTATTTAATACACGAGTTTCACAATTTGAGTTGAATTACTGAAATAAATGAACTTTTCCACGACATTCTAATTTATTGAGATGCACCTGTATATATATAAGGGAAAATATTTGAAGCTTTGTATGAAACCAAATCTTATATATTCCTTCTTAGGATCAATTGGTTTTGCAATGTTATTATATATATAAAGTACATAACATAAATACATAATACCAAATACATAACTACAAACTAATAAAAAGTGAATAAATCTAAGCATAATCTCTTATTTCAAGAACTAAAGAGAAATATCAAAACCGAATGAATCTTAATAGAATTACTAAATGACACAATCTTTCACAAATAAACCTCATGAATGCTAAAGTAATAAGGTTTATTAAAAATGACTCTTTCTAAGCATTCTAATATTACATTTAGGCCTACAATCAGCTGAATCTGATTTCTTTACCTAGAAGAGTGTGCGCACAGACAGGCTAAACTTTGTAATTAATTAAGATTGCAATTGCTTTAAAATTGCACATGCTTTAAAAACTCAAAATAAATTGTAGAATAAAATATCCTTAATATTAAAATTATCTTCAATCCTAAATTATGTTAGTTAGTTTTCATGTCAGCGACGTACAAACAATGAGCTAAAATGAAATTATAGATTTATGTTTATTTTAATAGAATCATATGTAACGTGTAGTATTATTAATGTTATATAAAAGTGTACTCCTGCAGCTGTGGCTTCTTTATTAACAAACTATGGGACTGCTTTGACAGCTAATTTGCTCATAAATTAAGTCCTGGTGGGACATTTTTATCATCTAAGCTCAAGAGGTTTGAATGAGTGAACCACGGGAACATCCCGGCTGGGAACACCCATGGTAATGACTGAGCACCCATGGAAAAGCAAGAGAAATTCCCCATTAATTTTCCCCATAGGCATTTAAATATATATATATATATATATATATATATATATATGTTTTTGGGGTCTAAAGACAAGAAATATTTTCCTTAAAATGGAGAATCTACATAGAAAGACGCTATTCATCCGAACAGCTGATTACATTGCGACAACCAGAAAACTTACATTCCTGGATTCTTTGCCACAATGTAACTTTGGAAGGGTGTCAGGCCTTCATGACGACATTGTGGCAATGTTGAGGATCAATAGCTGTTTGTTGGTAACCAGTTGGTAATTTTTGCTTTTAATGATTATTCTATGGGCGGACATGCAGTAGTGTAACCTAATTTATGTCCTCATTTGCCCAACATTAATTTAAAGGCTATTTAAACAATTGTGCATGTGAATAACGAATTCAGACTCAAAATTAATGTACTTCATTTATTTTGACAGAGAACAGAGACAAAATGCAACAATAAAAGAAATGAAGACATATTGCCACAGAATTGCAACGAAATTACAAGCTTAAATAACTTTTGTGCTCCTGTTAAATAGTAGGCTACTTAGACAAGCTTAACACTTAATGCCTTGAAATACATTTGTTAATTTAATTTAAAGTAATTTTAAGGATATATAAAAATGGTAAATGACTTATATATAATATAATCTTCAGACAATCTACATACACTGGCGGCCAAAAGTTTGGAATAATGTACAGATTTTGCTCTTATGGAAAGAAATTGGTACTTTTGTGGCATTCAACTGATCACAATGTATAGTCAGGACATTAATAATGTGAAAAAAGTCTATTACAATTAGAATTTTTTTTTTACTTAAACTACTTCAAAGAGTTCTCATCAAAAAATCCTCCACGTGCATCAATGACAGCTTTGCAGATCCTTGGCATTCTAGCTGTCAGTTTGTCCAGATACTCAGGTGACATTTCACCCCACACTTCCTGTAGCACTTGCCATAGATGTGACTGTCTTGTTGGGCACTTCTCACGCACCTTACAGTCTAGCTGATCCCACAAAAGCTCAATGGGGTTAAGATCCATAACACTCTTTTCCAATTATCTGTTGTCCAATGTCTGTGTTTCTTTGCTCACTCTAACCTTTTCTCTCTTTTTTTTTCTGTTTCAAAAGTGGCTTTTTCTTTGCAATTCTTCCCATAAGGTCTGCACCCCTGAGTCTTCTCTTTACTGTTGTACATGAAACTGGTGTTGAGCGGGTAGAATTCAATGAAGCTGTCAGCTGAGGACATGTGAGATGTCTATTTCTCAAACTAGAGACTCTGATGTACTTATCCTCTTGTTTAGTTGTACATCTGACCTTCCACATCTCTTTCTGTCCTTGTTAGAGCCAGTTGTCCTTTATCTTTGAAGACTGTAGTGTACACCTTTGTATGAAATCTTCAGTTTTTTGGCAATTTCAAGCATTGTATAGCCTTCATTCCTCAAAACAATGATTGACTGATGAGTTTCTAGAGAAAGCTGTTTCTTTTTTGTCATTTTTTACCTAATATTGACTGTAAGACATGCCAGTCTATTGCATACTGTGGCAACTCAAAAACAAACACAAAGACAATGTTAAGCTTCATTTAACAAACCAAATAGCTTTCAGCTGTGTTTGATATAATGGCAAGTGATTTTCTAGTACCAAATTAGCAATTTAGCATGATTACTCAAGGATAAGGTGTTGGAGTGATGGCTGCTGGAAATGGGGCCCGTCTAGATTTGATCAAAAATGACTTTTTTCAAATAGTGATGGTGCTGTTTTTTTACATCAGTAATGTCCTGACTATACTTTGTGATCAGTTGAATGCCACTTTGGTAAATTAAAGAACCAATTTCTGTACATTATTCCAAACTTTTGGCCGCCAGTGTATTTTTTCAATAAATAATGATATTAAATTATAATAGCAAAAAAATTAAAAAATAAAAAATGAATATATATATATATATATATATATATATATATATTTGTTTTTTTTTTTTTTTTTTTTTTTTTTATAAATAGCATAAAAAATATTTACATACATACATGGATAATACACTGTGACTTCCATTATAATGTTAGCAGAAATTTCAGGTGATTACCAAATAATCACAGACTCCCCAGTACTATACAGGGGCGTAATCCCCCCAATAATCAAAACAAGCAAATCAAAACGCTTGGGTTTAGGCACGGAGTTCCCTCCATACGCGCCCACGCACAAGCAACTCTCATGGAGACAGACTGCCCTCACTGCGAGGGCATGAATCTCCGGATGTGGCACTCTAGGATCGACCTCGTTCTGAGGGAAGATCCAGCCTCTCGTGCCCTCCCATCCACCTCTTCTGTGTTAAGTCCCGAGGGACCACATGAGGAGCCACGGCGTGTCAGTGAGGTTGAGCTGGAAGAATTAGAGGAGGATCTCGTGCTGGCGCAAACTTCCGATCTAACGTCCTTGCCTGTCCTGAGTTCCATGACGCTTTGCGGACGATGTGGGTGGAACTTCCGGTTAAGCGTAAACAATCGTTATGTTATGTACTAACGCAGCATTAAAAATGACAGAAACTTGAGAACAACTGATCACAGAATTATAGCGAGGTGATATTGTTCTTCCCCACCTATCAGTTAATGATTATGGGTTTCAGGATGATGGCCAAATATCGCAAATAGAAGCATTTTAGTTATTTTGTTGAGTCTTTATCCATCGATGAAAGAACCTGAGCAGACTAACCTGAAAAGCTATGTAGCCTATTGCTGCATTCCATTTGTCTCCGAAGTCGGAGCTCCGAGTTATTTTCCGAGTTCCGAGACCGGAACTGACAAATGGAACACCCCCTGATGTCGGAATTCCTACTCGGAAAGTTGGACGAACTCAGAGGTCTCCGAGTTCAGAAAGCAAGATGGCTGTGAAGAGCATCGACTGCAGTATGCTGTGGGTTTAAAGTTGTTTTGTTTTTTTAGCACTTTTGTCTTTTTTGTGTCCAATTTAGTAAGTCGTATACACAATACTGTATTTCCGTTGCCTATAGGCATGTTGCTACGATCCTGTTGTGCGTGAATTACTGTGTAATGTGTTTTTTATAAACTGGTACAGCTAAAATTTGCTAGGTCGCTGCTGCTAACAACAACAGTGGTCGCTGCTGCTACAAGAACAATGGTCAATGTTGCTACAACAACACTGCCTAACATTACAAACCTTAAAACCGTTTACACATAACACAGTTAGGCAAATTTATATTGCAAATATACGTTTGTACTTCCATAGGGCATTGCCCTTTGTTTACACCACTGGTTCGATTAAAACATGGTTAACATGTTTTGATACAATCAAATACGCGGAAACATTAACATACCTTCTCCGCTTTCTGTCATCTTCCTCGAGGTCTCTTAGGTGAAGGGCATACTTATTTTGTAGCTCTCTGTACTCCAAAAGAGCTAGTGCAACAATTACTTTCCTGAGGCATCCATATTTTTTTCCGACTTGTCGTGTTGTGTGTAATGGAATGCATCCAACTTGGATTTCTTGTTTTTTTTTAACGGATATGACGTCGATCCGAGTCCCGAGCTCCGACTTCCGAGACAAATGGAACGCAGACTGCAGATACAGGGGAGGTCTAGACAGCAGGATGCTCATGTATTACAGGACTCGGGCGATGAGACTGTCATGCTGCCGTTTTTCGGATAAAATACAATTATTTTGAGTGAGATGACTGTGTAGTAAGCTCAAGCTAGCTTTATTATTGTTAGTTTACATACATAATATCTGTATCTAAATGCTATAACCTACATGAAATGTTTTAGTGTTGGCTGAACAACTGATCCTGTTGATAGATTGAATTTATTGTTCTTGTGTAGGAAATAACGATGTATTAGTAGCCACACAATAAACTGTACCATTCAAAAAGAACTACATGCAATACAAATAAACATTTATTTTGACACACACTATAAACATTGTACACAAAAGTTCAATGTTCTCCATAAAGCAACTATAAAGCTATATGTATTATTAAAAGCACTAGCTATACAAATAAATTTAATTGATACTGAACTAATGTCCACACTGTTTTCCAAATCAACTGTTTTCACCTTAAGGGAAGACATGCACATTCTGCAAAGACACTCAAAAGAAAGTGAACTGCAGGCAGGAAAAATGCAGGGCAGAGGAAAATCAGAATACAGTTCATTTCAAATTTGATAAAACATCTCACTACTGTACATGTCTCATCTAATAATTATGGTCTTCACTTTAATTTATCCATTTAGCATCACAGCATGAAAACAGTTGAAAACATCATCACTGCTCACAGACAATCCAGGAAAAACACAGTTCCTTTTTATACTCAGTAATAATGCTATTCAAAACGTGAAGCTGAATAGAAATGAACAAACTCTCGAAATTTCTAATGAACTTTCAGCACATGTACACATCTGTTAGCACAATAATGCCATCATTTATATGTAATTCATTGTGCTCTGTTTCTGGACGTCTATCGTAGCCAGACCGTAATGGTTGATAATATAACTAATCCCTGCTGTTAACTTCTTGCCAATAAAGTGAAAAGAGCACACAAACAAATTATTCCAAAAGTTTTTCAAACAGATGTTCCTAAGTCAGTCCTTCTAGAGGCAGCCGATGGAAGAAGCAGCATCTGGGGCAGGAGCGCTTTGCGAGGTTTCTGATCATAACATTGCTGTTTTAGACAAAACTTCAGTTTTGCTTGATTATTAGGATAACCATTATCTGCACACATGGTCTGGGAAATTTATAAGACATCTTACAACATTTAAAAAGCAAGAATCTAACCGCATGACACACAAGCAAGCAGTGACCGGCTACACATAAAATGGCAAACAATCGCACTTCCGCTAGCCAACCGGAAATTCCGCCCACCTTCCAAAATACAGTGGATTCGCTGAGAATGTTGTGGATAACTTTATACATAAAAGTTAAGTGATTTTATCACACTTAAATCATGTTTACATGCATATTGTTTGTCTTGTGGCTATACTTTTGAAAAAGTGAGTATTTTAACATTCAAAAATGGGCCCCCATTCACTTCCATTGTAAGTACCTTACTGTAACAGATTTTTGCTTTTTTTTTTTTTTTTTAAAGAAAAGGAGGGGCAAGTCAAAATACATTTTTGTGGTAATCAATAGTGTGCCTAAAATGCTGTTGTTTGAGTTTAACTTGTATTGAAACCAGAATATTACTTAACATAAAACATACTTAGGCCTATATGTTAGAATATATTTAGACTTCGATGCTTATTGCTAATGCAGGCTCTTTCAAGAATCACTTAATAGATGGCCCAAAGAAATAAATAATAAAAACTCCAGATAGAACCAAAAATGTTTTCAAAACTGATCAGAACAGCATAAAATCACTTTGGCCAGTAGGCTTTGACAAAACATCTAAAAACTCCTGTTCTATTTTATGGTAACAGGCTAAAGTTCAGCGGTCTGATCATTTTCAGTGCACAAAAGCAATTGTAATAAATTTAGAACAGAAATGCATATTGGCATAAACCCTGACAAAGACTTCACCTGAAAAGAAGCAAACACAAAGTGCCCATGGATCAAGATGAACATATTGCTTTATTGAGACAAATGACAATGTAAGTGAAAAATTAAGACACGTGAAAGAATAAATGTTAAAATAAAAACAGTACTGTCATTCCTCAGGTATATGCACTTTCCTTCAGTATTTGGGAACACAATTATTGTGGCCACCATGGTAATATATGTAAACCTTGACATGGGAAAAATTGACTGACATGAAATCGGAACATGGAACGTATCAGTAACAAAAAGCAAACAGTCATGATACTCTCTTTCTACATTCCCTATATCAAATGTTAAGTTTTGACTAAAATGTATTTGCTGTGTCCACACTTTTAAGAGATTGTTTTACATTAATATTTTAAAGGTGTAAAATCTATATCTTATATCTAGCCAGATACACCTCCTAACACTGGAAGTTAAGAAAGGATTCATTTAAAATAAACAATTCAATATTGTTTTGGCAAAAAGAAGACAAGAAAATGTGTGGCTTGGCCAAATTTATACCATTAAATCCATCTGTGCTGTTGTAATAACCTGCAAGAGAAGGTTTTGAAAGCATATGCATATTGGATGAATCATCAGCCCTTCTTTTCCTTTGCTGTATTTTACACTTTATACAACAATTAGAGCTATAATAGAAGTTTGTAGGCCCATCTGTAGTTTGCATTTTAAAATAATATAGACACCTGCTTTGTGTTGGTGTATCACTATTTAGTTTAATATTTAAGATTAAAAAACACATCTTTTAAACAGTCATTCTTACTTCCGAACTTTGGTTGTAACACTGAGAACAAAAAAAACAAAGTGGGTTTGTACATCCTTTACATGAATATACAATGAACCACGTGTTAAAATGACACTAAAACAAGTAAATAAAAGATGTTTATTAAAACACAAACAAAAGGCATTTTAAGTGATTGAATGCAAAGGCTAAATTCATAACAAGGATTCTCTCTGAATAAAGTAGATCAAAATTCATGTACTTTGTTCATTAAAAAACAAAACCTCTTTGCATCAGAATGACGCAAAGCATTCTGTCATCTCAACTGTTTCATACAGTTTAATGTTTCATTTAATAAAACATATGTGCTCATATCTGTCGCCACTGAATGCACGTGTGTTCAATTTGAATATTCTACACTAAATACACAGTGACAAAATGCATTTGTAAAAGTATTTCTGTAACGTGAATTCTCTCATATGCTGTATATCTACTCGGATACATTGACACCTTTTATATTTTTCCATTACAAAATAATAAATATGTAGTACAAACATTTCCATGCTCTCCCAGTGTAAAACTGGTTCAATAAATTATGATGCAGGAAAACTAGTTGACACCAACGCCCAAAAGTTGTCGAACATTCACGAGCTCGAGCTCTTTTTTTAATATTCCTTTTAAATCTCTTTTTACAAAACGTAACCAATAGTTTCAGTATTGATTGGATACACTGTACATAAACATAATTAAAACAATAATCGTATGTCCAATAAAATTTCCATGTACAATGCAAACATTCCAATAACAACATTGCCACATGCAGTTAACTGTACAGTGTGATCATAGTGTAAATTCTGTTTCATGGGAACAAACTGCAGTTAGAATCGAATCTGGTGTGAGTATAAACCAATTTCATTCAAAAACAAAACCAGTTCTGTACTGAATGTGACTGAAGTGAGAAGGGTTTCACATTACAGACTCATAAATCAAATCGATGGGAAAACATTTTGGCTATTTAACACACATTTGAATCTTGTGGGTGTGTAAACTTATCACTCTTAAAAACAAAACTAGTTCTGTATTAACGTGAATGCAGTGAGAATGGTTTCAGATCCGTAAGTCAGTCATTTCCTCAGGATAAAACATTCAATACATCACTAGAAGAGTGATTTTCCAAGAGATTCACAAATAAATCAAGGTCTTGAGTAGACTTGTTTGTCCGTATGGAGGGTCTTTTTCCAGCAAACTCTGTGATCTCTGATTTTTAACAGAGTGCAGTTTGGATGAATCTTCAAAGTAAACAAGAACATCAGGTGATTTGCTGACCTCTTGGCCCCTTTGCACAGTACAGTGATTCAGAGCGATTGAATGGACTTTGATGAATAAAAAACGTGGTTTACCTGCCCACAGTTTAAAATAAAATAAAAAAACAGCCACTGGGGATCAGAATACGGGCAAAAAACAAAACAAATAAAAAAACAAAAAAACATACAAGGTTAAAATACAGTTCAGGTGCTTTAGCCGGTGGTCTCGAATAGCACATTATTTGCACCTGCAATGTACAGTTTTGTGGGCGGCCAGTCAGGTTTTAGGTCTTCTCAGTTGAAAGAATTGGCCACGGACCACAAATATTGCTCTGGGGCAGTTTGCCTTCTCTGTACTGGTCACTATTAGATTGTAGTGTCCCATTTGTCCACTAACTTAGATATCTGCCCTTGAAAACCGACAACAAGACCCCAAACAGTGTCCATGTGCTCAGTCCATTTTTCCATTCTCTTGGCTCTCAAATTTGGACTTTCGGTTGGACCGCAGGACTTTATAGCAGCCGCGAGCGATCTTATGCATCCACATGATGTTCATGATGTCCAAGCAGATGCTGGAAAAGATCCAAGCGCTGCGGCCACCGAAGGAGACCTTGTAGAAGGCCTCAGTGCCATACACGGAGTACATTCGGCCGTAGTACACCGGCATGACGGCGATCCGCACCAGAAAAAACACGGCCGCCATCAGAACCCCATTAGCCATGTTGGGTTTGGAGGATTTGGGGTAACCTAATACTTCAAAGAACCAGCTGGAAAAAAGGTGAGAAAAATGACAAAGTAAACTAATCAACCTTCACATAATTCATTATAGTTTGGTCATTTTTCGTTTAAAGGAATATTCCGGGTTCAATACAAGTTCAGCTCAATCGATAGCATTGGTGGCATAGTGTTGATTACCACAAAAATGAATTTCGACTCGTCCCTCCTTTGCTATAAAAAAAGCAATAGTCTGGGTTACATTGAGGCACTTACAATGGAAGTGAATGGGACCAATACGTAAACGTTCAAATACTCACTGTATAGCCACAAGACATAAACAGTACATGTGTTAACATAATTTTAGTGTGATAAAATTGCTTACTAACCTTTTCTGTGTAAAGTTGTAAACTGGCTATAACTTCATTGCCATGACAACATTGTCAACAAACCATAAAATGACCACAAAAATGCCAATTTAAACAATTTACAGCTCAAATAATACAGAAGTTTTAACAGAAGAATTAAAGTCCTTTTATAAAATTATAAGCTTCACATTTCTGCTTTTAAACCCTCCAAAAATTAGCCACATTCACTTCCACTGAAAGTGCCTCACTGTAACCTCGACTGTTACTTTTTTTTTAAGAAAAAGAGGGACAAGTTGAAACTGTTTTTGTGATAATCATCCTTATGTCACAAATGCTGTCAATTGAGCTTAACTTGTATTGAACCCGGAATATTCCTTTAAGACAACATGACATTTGCAACCCATTTAGCATCTGTAATTCAATGTATTTCTTTGCAATAGTGTGCAGGAGCAAAACCACAAGATTCACCTATAAGATATTTCAACACAATCAGCAAAATACCTACCGCTGGTTCACACACGGCGTGGAAAACTCTGCAAGCAGACGGAAGTTAGCAAAATAAGGCAACATTCCTTGACCCTGTAACAACAAGGTGAAGAACAAACAGACAATGACACAGACAAGAGTTACAGAAAAGCACTACTTCATGAATCTGCTGTCATGAATCAACCTCATCCTAATAGTTTCAATATCTCCAGCTGTCAGGTGCCCAGAGTAATTGCTTGGGTATGAGTTATGGTACTCCACTCTGTCACATGAAAAGAACAAAACAAAAACAGCACTTATACTAAGGAATTTTGAAACTTCTGAAGTAGAGTGGTTACACATTATTGAACATTTTTATCAAAGACTTTTAATAGCGTATTTATTTTAATATCAAGTAATAAGCCTTACTATTTTGTCTCTGTTTTTAGCTTATTATATTTGGCCTTTTAAAGTGAAAATGCAGCAGTAATAAATAACACTATGTATGCAGGGACAAAAATACATGAAAATATATTTTTATATTTAAATGTTAAAATTATGTATAATATATTAATATTATGTAAACTCAATGACATTTACATGTTAGCATACATTTATTTCTTGACAAAGATGTCTATAGGTGCATCCCAAATCGCACACTTCTGCACCATCTTGCAGTGCAAGTAGTGTGTGTAATATGTTCATACTAAAATGCAACAAAAAGACGAGTACTATGAGTACCCCGATGATGTACTACGGAGAGTGGAATGTTGGAAACTTCCTGCACTCAACGGTCACGGCTTGCCTTGGCGGAAGGGGTGAGTTAACTAGCTGCAATGCTGGACTGACAAAACACTGTAATTAATTGTGAATGTGGCAACTAACGAAACTTCTATAAAGACAGTACCTTTCAAATGTGTGTTAAATCATTTACCATCACCCCACGCTGTTTGAATATGCAAATTACTTGAGATAAGAGTGTTCAACTGAGTTTGCTAACAGGCTAAAGCTAGCAGCAACACATTGCATGCGCATACAATTTTGCTTCTGTTAGCTGATAAACAGCATATGCTTTCATTTAGTAAAAAAATAATCGAAGCGTTTCATTTGGGGCAGTGCTACACTTTGAACTTCATACACTAGTAGAGTGCATAGTGTGTCATTTGGTGCAAATTTTACGTTCAATTCTGTACTTAATAAACAATTTAGTTAGCACAGTCAAACTGCTTGAAAACAAAGAGGACAAGAGAAACTTCATACTTTTGTGCAGATTACTAACCTTTGGTATTTTTTTTAAGTATCTAAAAATATAGGTAATGTGCCTAGTTAGAAGCTGCCCTGTGTAATTAACAACATTATCTGAGAGAGATTTTCTTTCATAGGTAAGCAAAATGGACATTTTAATTGAAATATGTCCATATGAATCGATATCGAATAGAAATTGAAAGCTTGTAAATCGGAATCGATTTGAATCAGGAAATCTGTATCAATACCCAGCCCTGAATATGTAGTGCAGCAATAGGTTGACCACACCTCCATTAGGTAAAATTTACACTACAGTAATCACTTTCTTAATGAGTATTTTTGTCTCGTTTCCCAGTAAAAATATCGAAACATCATTAAAACAAGATAAATTGCCTTAAGGAGCAAAATTGTAGAATATAAATCTTGAATTAATTTCATTTCTTCTTATCCCATTGGCAAATACTTTTTTCTTATTTTAAGCATAAATAAAAAAAATAAAAAAATTGTGAGGTTTGTGTGGGGTAAGGAAATAAACTTAATACAAGATAAATTCTCTCAAAACAAGTCTCATTATCATACACAATTTTGCTTTAAGTAAATGTATCTTCTTTTAAGGATGTTTCAATATTTTGATGGGAAAACAAGACAAAAATACAGTTCAAAAATGACTTTTTGCAGTGTGTACTTTAATTCCTCATCAAATATTTGCATTTCAATGACACACTTACCTTTAGGGGCTGCAATAAAAACACATATTAGCATACTTACGCCATTTGATACCATAAAAGAAAAAGGAACAATCAGGTTGGCTAGCAGATGCATGCTGGTACCCCTAGGTACTGGTAAGTCCATACTGTAACTGGGCTTCAGTAACTGCTCAGAGTTCCATAACAGCAGGACAGCAGACAAGACAGGAGAGAGTCCATCTAGATCAGCCAAGTCTGGCCCATATCTCTAAACCCGACTAGCCTAACATTTACACTGGTAGTTTTTGCATGAAGAGTTTTGCTAGTCAAAGGAAGTGAGACTGTGTTATTCAAGAAGTCATGTTAGGTGGGGACAGAGACAGACTGACACACAGATTCTTGGAAAAAAGGTGCAGATAAAATGCAAAAGGAACGAATGACACAAAAGCAGCAACACCAACATTTAAGACTCGTTTGACATGCACTATGAGGAACAAATCGCACGACACTGACAAATTAATTCGTTTTTTATCAATTAAAAAGAATAAAAAAAGTTTTTGTTCTAAAAATTAAGCACAATTAAAAAAAAAAAAAAATACAATAAAAAATAATTGGTGGGGGTTTATTGCACTTCTAAAATTTTACAAATGACAAGTCTTATTTAGTCTTGGAAGTACCCAATAATAATAATAAAGAAAAAAAAATGTTTTATAAAAAAGAAAATATTTATAATAAATTATCTGCGTACTAATTTGTTTAATCTAGGGCTGTCAATTTTACAAGTTAAATTTGTGCAAGTAGTAGTGTAGAAAAAACTAATGTCCATAAAACATAAAGCCTATAAAAAAAAAACATCAGGATGAAACAGCACGCGACAGTTTCATGACACATTTTTCAAGATTCTAACGACACAGCATCTAAAAAAAAACAGCACAGCGCAATGCAACATACACATCTGCATTTTTGTTGTATATTAAATTGATTGCCAGCTCTAGTTTTGACACTAACATCATTTCAAAAATAACACAGGAAACAATAACAACGAATGACACTTGTGACTCTTCAAAATCGACAGACTTAAGTATTTAGTGGACCCAACAGAGACTTCCAGATCGATGTTAAATTAAATCTAATCTTGTTGTAATAAGGATCATTTGGAGCATTTCCATGTATACCTAGGCAGTCATTAAAGTGACCAGTGACAGTATGGTCTACATCCTGACAACAATATGCACGTTCAGTTTCCAAGCGATTCTCAAGTTGCATTCATTCAGTCCAAGTTATCTGAAGGGAAAGCAACAACACAGCCACTAACATCATCAGACGCTGCCCCAAATGCACTTGTAGGTAACAGCCGGTTTTCTGTGCTGCTGACTTGTAGCAAAAGGATTTCTTTAATTTTCTAAGAAAAACTACTCCATCAAAAATCATTATATGGGTCATTCTGCACAACGGTTGCCTTCAATTACCAATTAATAGAGTTTCTTTATCAAAGAGGTTGAGTTGTTGTGGGACTCCCAAATGAAAGTGTTTAAACAAACAAAGTGTATGAATATTGCATTTGACTACGAATCTTTGCAGAACAAGGGTTACCGTCTAGATACGACCTAACTAAATCACTGTTGATGCCATGATTATATGCAGTGGACAACTGATTCTTGAAAATTGGATATTTGTAGAACAAGATTAAATTATCTTTCTGATGTGCACTTTGTAGTGCCCTGACCTTGATTACAAGGCTAGTAATATCTAACTGTATAACTGTCAGCCATGTTACTGTCCATCCTGTTACATTTTCGAAGTCATAGTCACATCCCATCTTACATTAATATATATTCATTTAACTTAGCAATTTACAATTTACAACACAATGCAATTTATTAACATTAAGCCATTCTTTATCTGATAGAATGTTTAAAATCTTACAGAAATTTACTATACAAATCACCTTTGTAAATTGAAAATTGAAAAGGCAACCGTTCATAGAATTACCCATGTCTAAGAAGTTATTTCTCCATAACTAAGATTTCTCTGCTATTATTTTAGTAAAAGGATAGCATAAGGCCTATGAGTAGTTGTTTATCATTTAGTTGAGGAACAGAGCAACCTGTTCCGCATACCAGATCAATGCTGAGTCAGCTGTAATTTAGATTTATGTAGTCCTCTGAGCTAACTGTAAAATGCATATTCTGTGCCAATCGGAATGGTGAGTAATCAGAAAAACCTTCCCATGACGTGAGTGTGAATCAAGGACTCACTGGAACCCTCAACAGATCTCGAAACAGCTCAACAAACATGCGGTTTCTCGCTGTTGCTCATCCTGCAGTTGAGATGTGGATGTTAGGTTTAATAAGAGAGATGAAGGAGAGAGAGTGAGAGTTTAAAGGGATGGTTCACACAAAAATGGAAACTCTGTCATCATTTACTCACCCTCGTGTCATTCAAAACCCATATGACTTTCTTCTGTGGAACACAAAAGTACTGGTTGATTTTTTCCATGCACTGAATGGGAACTGAAGCTTTCAAGCTTCAAAAATGCTGCAAAAATACCATAAAAGTATAATAAACTATCGCAAAAACTGTTATACAACTTATATGCAATATTTCAAGTCTTCTGAAGCCATATGATAGCTTTGTGTGACAAACAGACTGAAATTTGTCGTTATTCACTAATTATCTTCAACTTTAATGAGCTGTTAAAGGAATAGTTCACCAAGAAAATTTAAATTCTCTCATCATTTACTCTCTCCCATGCCATACCAAATGTGTATGTCTTTCCTCTGCAGAACACAAACAAAGATTTTAAGAAGAATATCTCAGCTCTGTAGGTCCGTACAATGCAAGAGAATGGTTACCAAAACTTTAGATGTTTAGTGAAAAAGAGTTATATTTTGGTCTGTTCTCATCCAAAATAGATTAGATCATTTCAGAAGACATTAATTAAACCACTGGAGTTGTATGGATTACTTTTATGCTGCCTTTATGTGCTTTTTGAAGCTTCAAAGTTTTGGTCACCATTCACTTGTATTGTAAAGACCTACAGAGTTGAGATATTCTTCTAGAAATCTTCATTTGTGTTCTGCAGAGGAAAGAAAGTCATACACATCTGGGATGACATGAGGGTGAGAAAATGATGAGAATTTTAATTTTGGGTGAACTATTCCTTTATCCCTGTAACCAAATCATTGAGCCAGTGAGTTCAACTCTGGAAATGGATCAGTTAAATTTGTGAATGAATCATTAGACCAGTTTTGCAAACAGGATTGACTGACTCATTGGAAAAAAAAAATAAAAAAAATCTGACTCAAAAGGTGATTCAGTCACAAATCAAGCATCACTACTTCTGCTTATGAATGCACTAATGAGAGCAAGAACATTTTCAGTGAATAACAACTTACATTTCGGTCTGCTACTTGGAATCTAGTGCACGCACTGTCATTTACTGGAAATCATCACATTCTTCCTTGCTCTCCTTGGTGCTTTTGAGTGTAAAGATTTGTAAATTAACCATTGTTTTAAGTCAGATCTTTGACTCACTGATCTGATTTCTCAAACATAGCTATCATATGGCTTCAGAAGACTTGGAATAAAGTGCACAAGTTGTATGGACTACTTTATGGTTCTTTTGCATCCTTTTTTTGTTGCAGGAAACCTTAGTCCCCATTCACTGTAATTGCACAGAAAAGAGCGACCAGTACATTTTTCCAAAGTTTCACTTTTATGTTCCATGGAATAAAGAAAGATATAGAGGTTTAGAATGAAGTGAGGCTGAGATAATGATGAAAGAATTTTCATTTTTGCTTGAACTATCCCTTTAAGACAAAGGTTCAGCTCAAAGCAGGGGAAGGTATCAGAGCATGCACAGAGGAAATCCTCCACTAGCGCCATAGGAACAGCGAGCATCAACACATGCACACATTCTGGTTCAGTTGGGCCAAAAGCAGCCAGAACTGACCATACAGTCACTGAAGGGGTCAGTGGGTCAGAGGGTGAGTAGAGAGGAGAGAATGGACTTCTGCATAACCATCAATGAGCATTCCATGCAAAAAATACCATCATCATCATCATCATCATCATCAAAGCCATAGTCAGCTAAAGAACCTGGTGACCTAGAAGGTAACGGTTCAACTGAACCAAGAGTGAACAGCAGTGGCCTGATATTGGTGTAGCCTAGTGGTTAATTATGCTTGTTAAGTTTTCTTTTACAAAAAAATAAAAAATAAAAATAGCTTTGCTGGAAAATTAACAGCATACAATGCAAAACAATTACTAATTTTCAACCCATTCTTCCTGATGCCATTCTCACAATTTTGGCAAAACCTTATCTATGTTAGCCAGCTAGATAGTGTTTCTTTGGTGAAAAGTTTAAATCAGCAGAATTCCCAACAATGATGTTTAATACATCATAGAAATCCAAATATTTGAATGGCATAAAAACGTTACAATATCAACAAATATTGTTCCATCAACTGGCCCTAAACTCTCTCACAATGACCCCACGCCATCATTATTGTTTAGCCCTGATGACTACAAGAAAAAAAGACCACTCATGCAAACATTCATGTAAACTGGCCTGCAACTGTGCCAACTTGGACATATGGGACAACTAACTGAATTCTGTTCATCCTACTCCATAGTTTGTGGTTTGGAATTATGTTAGATCTCACAGGGTGTTAGTGAGGGGAACAGAGCTGTCAGCACCAATTGCACACCTGAGCACCACCACTGTTTACTCTTGGTTGTCTCTTTCCCATCTTGCCTGCATGTTCTGTTATGGGACAACAGGGAACTCACCAGTACATAGTAGTAAGCATACAATGCTGCCAGGTGGTGGACTACAAAAAACTTGTCTCCTATTGCTCTCCAATAGTAAAATATAAGCAGCAGATCTGAAAAACAGACAGAAAAAAAGGGAAAAAAAGTTAACAATTTGCGACAAGAAATCCGATTCAATCAATGGACCCTTTTTTACAGAATGTGATCATGCATTTCCACCTTATTTAGCAACATAAATGTAGCTACATTTTTATATTTAATTTAAAACACTATTCTTTGTTTTAAATTGCCCTGGCATTTAAAAAAAAAAAACACTAGTCTCCACCAGGGACTAAAAACGGTTCAAGGAACGAAAACCGTAAATGAACAGAAGTTTTTAAAGAACATAACCGAAAACGGAAATAAAGTCATTTTCTATTGTTCTGGAGTGAAAATGTTATTTTTAAATGCTATTAACCGGTTATAACTGTTTAATTCCATTCTGATCCTTTTTTCATGAAACCAAAGACCAAATGGTTTGTCATAGTAAATTACACCACTAAAAAATTAAATGTGCTTTGATCCTGAAGGAAACTGCTGCATCACACATTTCTTTGCCTAATTGCTCATTTTGGATGTTGCATTCTGTGAATGAAGACCTTTTTAACAACTATGTTTAATTACTACATATACTGTACATGCACGGCTAATCCAGATACAAGGAAAACATTATTAGAGATAAAAAGTACATTTCTCAGTTGTTTCCAAGTCTTCACTCAATTATTGTTAGATATGCAATAATGCAATAATACAGATTTGATGCTGCTGGGTTCTGATCAAGAAGTAGATCTGTAATTACAATTCTACATGAATTAACTGTATGCTTGTTGAGATTTCTATGCTGATAAATCCACCACACAGGAAGAAATGTAATTGCTTATTTTTGCTTATTTTGGTGAGGCAAGTGGCTTATTTTGGGCTTGTTTTCCAGACCAGGTCCCTTGTTTCTCTTGCGAGATCTGGCAACACTGCAACTGTTATTACACCCACTTTAAAGAACGTTATTAACCGTTCTTTTATTTCATTCTAACCGGTTACTATTTGGAAAGGAGGCTGCGAAACGCCTGAAACGGAACGAAAAAAAAAAACACAGTTTCTGCTCAGAGCGAACCGAAATGACAAACATTTAATTTTAGGTCCCTGGTCACCACTGTTGTTATGGGGTTTCTAATACAGCTGCAGAGGGAGTGATGGTAAATTTGACATCTTTCTCTTCTGACTGTTGTAATACATATCTGTTTTTCCTCTTTTGGAAAGTCATGGTAATGTAATAGTTCATTTTGTTCTTTTGCTGTTGGAGCAAACTGGAATGCAAAAATAATATTTTCTGTGGTCTCCCATTTACCGTTATAGAAGTTTACCCCGCTATAGTTTACTTCCGTGTTCCAAACCCAAATATGTGAAAAGGTTCCATTTAAAATGTCTACTAACAATCAAATGATCATCCAAACATTTGTTCAATATGCCCAACCTATGCAATCTCACAAGTAAATGTAGCTCCAGTGGCGTTTATCCAGTCACTACCAAAACTGGCTGTTTTAACCTTGTTTTATCCTAAGACGTCATTTTAGGATTATTCTGTAAAGGTTCTCAAATGTTATTCCACGTTCCGTTTAATTCTAAACATTCAAATGTGTTGCATTGTGATCTTTTTACGAATATGTGGCAGTAGGGGGCAGTCAGCAATTCGGCTGTACACGCAACACGTCTCGTCAAACCAGCGAGAGCAACAGGCATCACAGCATTCCAGAGATGATGCATTCTTGCATTCAAAGACAGCTGAACGGAGCACAACAGAATTCATGGATCTCGAGAGGCGTTTTTCAAAGTTTCAAACTACATTTTACTTGACACAGTGTCCTAAAAACACAGCGCTTATGACCAGAGACGTTGAAAACCACTGAGATGCGACGCAACCAAAGTGAGACACCCCAAAAGCGCACACAGACCAACATTAAAAATAACGCAGATGGAATTAGGCCAATTATAGACCAATTCTATAATTATTATTATGTTTAAATAATGATGTTCAAGTGAACCAAAACAAACTATTTTTACTTTTTGTATTCTCTAAATGCTTTACTTATCTGCTGCCACAATACATTTATTTGACATAATTAAAATTATTTGCATTATAGCATTTATTATATGTATAATTAGTTAAATAGTTATACTAAATTATCTATATTTGGGGGCCTTTCTCATTACATATTGATATGTGGTTAATTGCAAATAATTCGATTAATTAATAGGCACATTATGTAATTAAATAAAAACACTAGATAATTCCTTTTGTGTTCCACAGATGAAGTATAGTCATCCGGGTTTGGAAAAACATTACGATTTTTGGGTGAAATGTTAACTACTTGCTTTAATATCTCTCACCATATCGTTGTTCTAGAACACATGATAGCATCCAAATTTACCCAAAGCTTTACACTGTCCTAAGAAACAAAGTTAAAACAGCCACAGAGAGACGATTTGGTGGTGCACAAATGAATGTTGCTTGACACAACCAATTAAAAATGTTGCATCTATCAGAAGACCCTCAGGAGTGAAATCAGGGGAACCAAACAGCTGCTGGAAGCGCTCACCGGATATGAGGTAGCCTGTCGTAATGCTCACGTTTATCTTCACCAGAGTAGGATCTCCCCTGTTGGGGTAAAGATGGGGAGAAGGCACTGAGTTCATGATCATGTTTGAAGCAGAGTTCTATTTGACCAACTCACATCCATGAATTTTCCCAAACATTTTCAGACACTTGTAATTACTGGATAAGGATTTTTTTATTCAGACCGGATCACTAATGAATCATTCAGACTGATCAATAAAATCACAAAGAATAAATTGCTCACAAGCCGGACATCATTGTGGCTTGCAAGCAAGTTTTAATGTTCACAAGAGCAATATCTAGCATATAACATATTTTGGAGCAGAAAATCCATATTTAATATAGACATTAACTTAACTTTTAACTTCTAAGATATTAAAGGGATAGTTCACCCATAAATGTAAATTTTCTGACATTATTTACTCACGCTCCAAATCTTGTTCCAACTCCGTATGACACAAAATTAGATATTAATAGGCAGAATGTCAGTCACCATTCACTTTCATTAAATGGAAAAAAAAAAGTGGATGAAAGTGAATCGTGACTGAGGCTAACATTAAGCCTAACATCTCCATTTGACATGAAAGTAAGTCATGCAAATATGGAACAACATGAGGTTGAATGAATGATGACAGAATGTTCGTTTTCGTCTAAACTACTGCTTTAATTTCCATGACTTTTTCCAAAATTCTGGATATTTGTGTTCCTTGCCACAGTCGCCTTCAGCTTGCTCACAGGGGTTCTAAATACAATTATTATTAAATTATTTAATTTTTATACACAATTTACAATCATATTTAATCAAACAACACAATAATCACTAAGACTTTATAGATATTACAGTTTCTTTCTTTTTTTTTTAAAATGCATGATTTCCTGTAAAAATGACGACTTGACTTGACGGGGCAGTTTTGACGGCCGAGCGCTCACCATACAGGGTCTTGATTGACGGCCTCATCGAAGAACAGGATGTAGAGGCAGAAAAGGCCGACCAGCAGGGCGTGGAGGGTGGACACGGTCCTGCAGAGACACGCAAACAAAAGATTCCCTCCATTACACATGGCGATACGTTTCCACTTTGTTTCAACCACAGAATAATGTCAAGTTGAAACAATCGAAACAGAGCAATTGACTGCTGTCAATCAACCTAGCTCTGTGGGCGCCACATCTAAAGATCTTCAGCTGCCTGTTCTCTTGGCAGCCCCCTAAAAATGAGTGTACTATCCCAGCCAGCTTTTCCTCTTACACTCTCTCACTTTCTTTCTGAGGTATGAACTTACTAAACAGTTGCAGTATTGGGAATTACTCTGTACAAATTGAGTCAGCACTATTATTTTGGGCGCGTTGTGCTATTACCTGATTTGCATCATTCATTTAGTGAACTGGAATTGGCACATGCAAATAAAACCACACTAGTATAAACGGGTGCAATTCATTCTGAATGAATTCCCGAAGTTTCTTCCTGCATATACAGATGTGTGATTTTGATTGACAGCCTGCTCTCCACAGTGTAATCTGGGTATTTTGCGATACACTGCCTACTCACCCCTGATAAGAAATTTAAAGGAATAGTTCACCCAAAAATGAAAATTCGCCCTCATGCCATCCCAGATGTGTATGACTTTCTTTCTTCTGCAGAACACAAACAAAGATTTTTATAAACAAGCACATAGAGGGCAGCATAAAGGTAATCCATACAACTCCGGTGGTTTAATCCATGTCTTCAGAAGCGATATGATAGGTGTGGGTGAGAAACAAATCAATATTTAAGTCCTTTTTTTTTTTTTTACTATAAATCTCCACAGCCCTCCTAAGCGCTTTTCTCTAGAAGAATTCTTCTTTTGTGTTTGGTGATTCGCGTTCTTCATACATAACGCTAGCCACCTACTGGGCAGGGAGAATAATTTATAGTAAAAAAGGACTTAGATATTGATCTTTTTCTCACCCACACCCATCATATCGCTTCTGAACACATGGATTCAACCACTGGAAGCCTATGGATTACTTATATGATGTCTTTATGTGCTTTTTTAGATTCACAGTTTTGGCCAACATTCACTTGCATTGTATGGACCTACAGAGCTGAGATATTCTTCTAAAAATCTTTGTGTTCAGCAGAAGAAAGAAAGTCATACACATCTGGGATAGCATGAGCACAAGAGAATTTTCATTTTTGGGTGAACTATTCCTTTAACAAGCAGCGCCACTGCGAGACCACAGACTGCATTCAACATTATGACTGTTTAAAATGGTTATTACAGTTTGACATGATTTATAATTGTAATTGCACAGAGCACTGTGTGAAAGATAAGACCATGTTTCAACAGCATTTTTCTTCTTGTAGAACAAAAACACATAAGACATGAAGGCTATAAAACTGAACAGCTATTGCTTATGACACAACCATTGTTACTACAGGTTTTTCCTGGTTAAGATCACTTTTATGAAAAGCTTTAGACCTCAATTAGGCCTCTTAGTTCATCCAAAAATGAAAATTCTGTCATTATTTAGTCACTCTCATGTTATTCCAAACCCCTATTACTTTTTTCTCCTGTGGAACCACAAATGACAATCTCCACATCTCCTTTTGTGTTACATAGAAGAAAGACAGTCATACGGGTTAAGAATAAGATGAGGGTGAGTAAATGATGACAGAATTCTTGTTTTTGGTTGAACTAACAGTGTCAGAGATAGACCATGCATTTGTGTACCTTGAGTTCCACTCGATCTTCTGTTTGTGGGTGAGTTTGAGGAAGCCAGGGCTGATTCTGGATGACGCCCAGGGGCTGACGCTGTGAAAGAGCCACTGGAAAGTACAGAAACTCACCACAGAGATGAGCAGGATCAGCTGGCTGAAGGGGTCCATGGCCACCTGACCCCACTGCAAGAGAAACACCACAACAGATGGGTGAGGACGCTTCAAATGAGGCCATGAACATCAATGTGCCATTGAGATCAAACAGTGAACATTACCCATTGGAAACTGACTACTTACAGTTGAAAAGCAAAGTAAATGTTTAACAGACCAGCCCTGTAGTATTACTCAATGTTAGCAGGTAAAAACAAATGTGGTGTTGTAAAACCCACCTACTATATCTATCTCGGACTCATAAAATAGAATTTTGACTGTGGGAACAGAAATACACTGGGATTCATTCTCTTATTGCATATAAGTCTTCATACTTACGCGCGTGGAAAAGGTTCTTGTGCAAAATTTCGTTTGTGTACTTTAGTGTTAATCTCGTCAATGATATTACTAATGAAAATGTTTAACAATATTTATATTGTTAAAAAATATATTTTTCCATCTCATCTTCGTTAGCTAATAAAGACGACACAAAAAGACGATAATTACATGTTGTGTTTTGTTTATCTTTTAGATATTTGATACTTGATTGAATTAATAAAGGTTTATAATGTTTTCAAAATATCTGAACATTTTTAAAGTTTGGTCTGTTAGAGTTTGACAATTTTTTTTATTTTATTTTTTTTTTTCATTTTGCACATTATCATCATCAACCATATTGTTGTTTTTTTTTCACTAATACATGCCAATTGAATGGGAATAAAATGGACTAAAATGAATAAAAATGTCACAATGAAATATTGACCAACTTTATAAGGATTTTTTTCTTAAGACTACAATTTAAAAACAGATTTAAAAAAAAAAATGTAACACTGGTGTAGTGTACGCACACAAATTTGTTACTCTTGTTCAAATGTTGATTAAATGTTGATCGGGTTATTCTTAATGAGGGGGTGTGTGCCCTCAGTTAGTAATTAGCATAACTCACACCCAAAACCTCTCCATATAAGGGCTTTCCGCACAACCTCACTTTTTTACAGTTGTAAACGTACTTTTATTCCTTACATGTGATTTGAGTTGGTTCTAAACTTTACCGTAAATGTGAAAAAAAAAGAAAAAAAAAAGAGAAATAAGCAAACTTACTGATGAATCACTATTAATGCATGAAAACATTTGTGCGCAGAAATACATGACACAACATATGACCCCGACATCATTCAAATGCCTAACTGACATTAGCGCTGGGAGGCATGATGCAAGAGCTTGTTTACCACTCGAGACTATCTAAAATCCGAGACATGTTACATAGTCCTGTTACAAAACATGTTGCTTATTATAACATCATTTGCCATTCACTGGAAGTCAACGGTGGGCTTTTGTTTTCATAAATCATAAAATATATAATCCTTTATGGTGGTTCTCTATGTCCACATAAGATTGATCTTGAATCTAAAGTGAAAACTCAAATCAGAAACTGAAAGGGCAACAGTTTAAACAGTTCTTCTTGATGTCTGCCTCATTCCGTACCAGATAATGAAATCTGTCCCTTTTAGACCACATAGTTAGGAAGCAATGATCCATAAAGATAAAACTTTGGCCAAAATATAGGCATATTCCCACTTCCCACTAAGACAAATCGGGAGAGGAGTAGCCATGCCTTTAAGACTTAATTAAGAATTAAATGTAAATCTCGTTCCTGCTATTCTGAATCCAGCATTTAAGCACACCTCAACTTTTCTAACTTCCTGTTAGTTGTTCTTACTTCAAGCTCTATAGTTGTCCATTAGAGAACATGCCATTAGGGTAATGTTCTTATGCTCAACTGGGCTAAATCTGAGGCTAGGCCATATCTGCACTTAAAGACCCCATGAAACACCTTAACAAGCGCAGTTAGGACATGACAAATCAATCGTTGTTCTCATGTGGGAAACTCTAGTTTGAGTCCGGCCGTGTTATGTTACAAGCCGTCTTTGATTTCCCATAATTTCCTGTCCACTTCAAAATACATCTGAGAATAAAAATTCACCCACCCCCATGTTCCATGGGGCATCTGCATGCTCTCTACTGATAACATTACCCACTGATCTACTTTTTTGTGACCTTTGGCCCATAAAAGCTAATGGAAAATGCGAGTTTTCTTTTTACCTGAGGCTATCAGTTTACAAAAGACTAGATAAAAACCACAGACCACATGCCCCTTTGCACCGATAATATAGAAAACACAAAAGGACACATATTCGACCAGTATTTAAAGACCCCATGAAATCAAAATTGGAGTTTTGTGGCTATTAGTGCATGTCTGTTAGCTATGAGGTCATCTATATGCTACCGTGTCTCCAAAAGTTGACTAAATAAACTTTTAGTACAAGTCTAGTTTAATTTACAGTCTTTGGGCTGCACATTTAATCTAATAACTAATCAAGATTATGATTATGGCTGCTGCTATTAAATAATCATAAAAGGTGTTGATAGAAACATAAAATTTTGATGGTTTTGCTTTGGTTTTTGTGCAGAGGTTGAGCATTGTAACTAAATCACATAAATGCAGTGGCCAATAAGAGGCATTTAAAGGAATATTCCGAGTTAAGCTGAATCGGCAGCATTTGTGGCATAATGCTGATTACCACAACAACAAAAAATGATTTACTCTGCCCTTCTTTTCTTAAAAAAATAAAAAAGCAAACATCTGGGTTGCAGTGAGGCACTTGCAATGGAATTGAATGGGGCCAATTCGAAAACTTTAAAATACTCACCATTTCAAAAGACATAAACAGTACGCATGTTAACGTGATTTTATAGTGATAAAATGGCTTACTAACCTTTACTGTGTAAAGTTATTACACAGAGTTTACAACATAGTTGCCATGATGACGTACCACAGTAAACCCTACAACGACAATTAAAACAATACTTTAAACAACTTTACAGCTCAAATAATACACAAGTTTAACAGAAGAATGAATGTAAGTGCTTTTATTTAATTATAAGCTTTACATTTCTGACTTTTAAAATGGGCCCCATTCACTTCCAATGCAAGTGTCTCACTGTAACCTCGATTTTTGCTTCTTTTTTTTTTAAAGAAAAGGAGGTCAAGTCAATTATTTTTTGTGGTAATCAACATTATGCCACAGATGCTGTCGATTGGACTAAACTTGTATTGAACCCGGAATATAACTTTAAATTACAGTCTATAATAGTGCTGCACGATATATCAAATTTATCTAAATATTGCAAATGTACATATCGTGATATTCATATCGCAACGGCTTGCGATAACGGCATAATTTTTGTAATATGTTGAAAAGTAATGTTTAAGGTGACGCAGACAGCAGAGAACAGACCGGGCGCACGATTGTCAATTGGTGTGTGCATACAGTGTACATACGAGCAGAAAAAAAGACACATTTGATTTCAGTAAGTCATACTGTCTCTTTCAAAATACCCTCTGACATTAATTCATGTTTCTTTTTTGTGCCTTAAGAGAGAGAGCGTGCACTATGCCCCGCTCAATTTGAATCTCAATCTATTACAAACAGCATTAAAGAGTATCAAATCAACATCTGTGCAGATAATAATGAGACCAAACGCCGGCTTGCAACTCAAACTTGGCTTGTTTAATTGCCGCTTTCGATGGGTTTTAATGAATGGATTGTCCCGTGAAATCATTCCTCTCAGTGCAGCCGCAGCGTCGACTGAGAACAGGAACGTTAAACCAACGCGAATGATAATTTTCAAAATAAAAGTCCCACGTTGACTGAACTAATTATGAAATAAATACACACATGAATTACAGTGTAAACATTAAATATTTCACAACACAGACTATTTTAGGATATCCCATAATATGGTGAAATTAACTTTATATTCATATGCTTTTTAAAAATAAAATACAAATATTTAAATATGAATTTTAATATCTGCTACATCACTAATTGTAAAACTGTATATATTATACACAGTCTAAATACAATTTGGAACAAAAGACAAGTATTTTTGTGATCACTGGGAAAGATGGTAATTTTTTTTATTTGGGTGGTAGGGGTTATGATGTTCCGTGCATTCTGATGACATCATCATAGGAATATATTACTGTATATCGAATATCGCATTATCCAACAACTTATTGCATTTTTCCTCTATATCGTGCAGCTCTAGTCTACAAGCCTATGAGCAATGACAACCTGTCCTAATGAGCGAGTTTTAAGTAGTAAAAAGATCACAATGAAAGATTATGCTGTTTAAACTAACATCTGCAGCGTTCAGGCTCATAGGTACTTTATGCAAAATCTCTACTGCAACAACGCTCAGCCCTCCAACGACAAGCAATCTGCCACACTAGTAGATCTCCATACCCTCTGAACTCACTGCACTGGCCTTGATCTGCCTTACAGGAGGTATACATTAACAGACAGTGAGTTAAACATGTCCATATACAGCTAGCACGTGTGTCTTTCCACACTGGAAGTAAGTCACTCATGTTTGGCCCCTGCCTTGACATTCTGTTTATTGCCACAACAACAAATGGTCTCCAATCCCACCTCCCTAAATAAGGATATTCCAATAACCTTAAAGGTCTTTCTGTGTTTACACAGTTCTTATTGAAGCAGAAAGTTGGAGCGAGACATACCAAAGGTCTAATTTTTAATAGCCAATAATCCAGGCCTGGTTCTACTGGGGTGCTTGAGGGTGCTTGGACATTACAGCACCCTCAATTAATATTTTAGTGCATTATTGTGTCTTCAGTTTAACTAGAGCACCCCTACTTAATTCAGAAACACCCGATTTTGGTCTGGATATGGGCCTGCAATAATCTTTACTTTATAGCAAAGCCATAATTAAAAGCCATGGTATTGGGACGAGAAGAGCATTTGATTGGACAAAAATTTGGATACGCCCATGAGTGCAAGATGAGACATCATTAGTTTGCCTTGTTTTCCTAGAAGAGGAAGACTGTAAGTTTGAAATGTGTATATCTGCTCAAATTTAATTTGTATTTATTTATTTATTTATTTTTGCACCTTTTAGGAGTACACTAGAATAGGCGGCATCAAAGCTCATAGACTAGGACTAAAAGTAACAAAATTCAGGTTTTGATTTCATGGGGTCTTTAGGGACGCCACATAACACGTTATGAACAATTGAAGCAACCAATTTTGACTTTCTACAGAGCTGGCTACATTTCAGAACATAGTCAAACATTGTTAGCTAACCTAACAGACCGTGACATCAGTACATCTCCTCATGGGGTGGTAGTAAAAAAAAAAAACATGGCATCACTAAATATAGATGTTCTTTATGTAGCAATAGGCAGCATACATACATACCACACCCACTCAGAGCATGGGGGGTTCTCATGCTGGTTAAGAAAGGCAGACCTCCAATGAGATCACGTAGCAACATATGGCCACAGCTGTGACATATAACAAACAGGAACATAAGTTCTTCTTACAGACCAAACACATGCTGTGTGTGCAT